>NC_079226.1:21109682-21147182 GCF_029633865.1 Lampris incognitus
AGAGACACCAGAGGAGCCAGCAATGCTCATCCCAGTCCTCCTGGCCTTTTGCTATTTTTTTATAATCTTTGTCTGCCAGTCATCTGTCAGTGGCAAAGGAGTTTGAAAAAAGCCCATTCTACACAATTCTATCCACAGTCCACAGCACCAGAAAAGCTATTTTGTGTGTGTGCGTGTGCGCGCGTGTGCACACGTGCATGCGCATGCACACATGCATATGTGGATGTGAGGGGGCATGCGCGCATGCACAGCGAAGAGGATTCAGACACACGCTGCGCTCTCAGTGTTGCTGTGCCATCCAAATGAAAAGACATGATGCCGCAGTCCAGGCTGTCAGCCATCCAGGAAGCCAAAGCAAACAAAACACAACACAACTGACTAATGAAGCTTGATGCTTTTCCCAATCACAGAAGGCTCAGGGATTCTGCTCCAAATAAGGATGATACACTACCACCGCTCCTATAGCGGGACGAAATATCACCGCTATCCAATCATAGAGCCGGTGAAAGCAAAAGTCCTCTCTGCTTTAAACGGTTTGAAAATCCAAAATTTAGTTATATTTAACTTTTCTGCTCTGTTTTCTGCCATGCCTAATTAGCATACTAACGCCTTCAGGTAAATGCACTCAGACAGTTTTTTGTTTTTGGTCTTGTTTTGTTTTTTGGGGGAAATGCTTTATTTTTTTTCTTTGAACCAGAGCATGTTACTCTAATATCCAGATGGCTGGAGTAATTGTAAACAGCTCAACACATGTCCCAATTTCATCAAGACCCATTCCCCAAACTTCAAACAGGGATGTGAGCTGTGATTGCACAGCTTTGATATGAAATATTCATCTAACCTGTGAAGTGTTGTGTAGCCACCTGCCATGTGTCAACAGCATGGAATTTATTATTGAAGGCCTGGGTAGAGGTCGATCAGATGCCCAAACGGTCCGCCCCGGGTGGTGGCTCAAAACGACAAGGAGCGTCTGAATGGTGATTAGATCTGATCGGATATGGGTATGTATCCCAATTGTTGTACTAGCGCCTCCTCTGGTCGGTTGGGGCGCCTGTTCAGGGGGGAGGGAACTGGGGGGAATAGCATGATCCTCCCACGCGTTATGTCCCCCTGGTGAAATTCCTCACTGTCAGGTGAAAAGAAGCGGCTGGCGACTCCACATGTATCGGAGGAGGTATGTGGTAGTCTTCAGCCCTCCCCGGATCAGCAGAGGGGGTGGAGCAGAGACCGGGGTGGCTTGGAAAATAGGGTAATTGGCCAAGTCCAATTGAGGAGAAAAAGGGGCGAACCCCCCCCCCCCAAAAGAAGAAATCATTGGCGGGACATAAGGAAGTTGAGTAATGTTGAATGAATCTCAACGCCGTTGACTACTGTCGGGATACGAATTGTACCAGGGCTTTCAGGCAGCTCATTTTTCTGCACTGGGGGGCCTCAAAGAAGACTTTCAATGAATTATTGGTAATAAAACAGCCCTGATGCAAGCGTATGAGCATACTTGCTGATCAAGTGAGCTGATCAATGAGCATACATGCTCAATGATCAGCATATCTATGAGACAAACATCCAAGAAGCGAACACTGCCTATGATACAACACAGCCAGTTAGAATAGAGCACAGTAATTAATGAATCAGAAATTGATTGATCAAATCCAAAGGCCACGCGCAATGAAAAAGCCGGTAACACTTTAGTATGGGGAACATAAAAAAACTTAATTACTAGTGAATTAGTAATGATCAAGATGTCACTTTAGTATGGGGAACATATTCTAAGTAACAAAAACTTAATTTACAGTAATTTAACACTATTAACACTTGTAGTTTTGTGTTTTGTTATGTAAGAACAGACCATATTCATTAAGTGTTAGTAAGGGAGAATAACTCTTCTTGTGGTACTACCACCTTATAAAGTCCATACTAAGCAAAGCATATTGAGATGGTGCTACTAATAAGCAATAATTCTGAGGTTATAGAGGGAAAACTCATAGTTAATGGCTTACTGGTTGTATAATAAGGCCATGCAGAATAAGGCACTAATGAGTACTTAATAATGACCAATTAAGAGCCAATATGTTGCTAATTTGCATGCTAATAAGCACCTAATTAATGGTGACTACGTTCCCCATACTAAAGTGTTACCAAAAAGCCTGTAACACATACACACGGGCATGGTAAATAGGAAGTAAAATAGATTGATATATAAATTAGTAAGAATAGATAAATTCTTATCTTGTGATCAGTTTGCTATTGCATTGCCATGTTTGGATGGATTGTAGGACTAGCACAGCTGGATCTTAACAGCGAATAAATGATGCATCATCCCCATTAAATTCACCGGTGCTTAATCCAAGAATGCATGTATGGTGTAACTGATCGCTATAGAAAACAATATAGAAATGTGCGTAGCGAAATTATTGCAAGAACAGTCTGGTAATTGATATTCGAGAGACCCCCCCCCCCCAAACTATCGCAAATCATGTTTTCAGGGGAGCTCTTGTCTTACTACAAGGAGCTGCATGTGGAAAGATCTGTGGCTCCGCCATAGATCGCAGCCTGACCACTTTTCATAGGAGGAGTTCCCAGTCTTGGTGTAAACAACAGCAAGACTGGGAACAAGCAAGACTGGCTAGCCCTTAGAGACAACCGTGGTATATCCCAACCCACTAAACAGCTGCTGCATCATCCACTCATCTTCCCCGAAGCGAGATGTATCCCCCACCCACCCCCAACCCCCCAGAGAGCTGGACAGTCTCCTTCCGGAGGACTTTCCCAGGTCCCACAAGGATGGAAGCAGCAGCACCTGTCTACATGGCCAGCCTGTGTCCCAAGTGGGATGTACCACTCAACCGCACCAGATGAAGGACTCCCAGAGGAAGTCTTAGTCATCGCCTTGCATCTGCAAACCGGACCTCTCCACCCTGGGAGGAGGACGGTTCTGTAGCGTTTGAGCCCGTGGTGTTCCTGATGGAGCAGTGATACCTCTCGGTTGCTTTGGGGTACAGTTATTCATGTTCATCTCACAGGGCTTCATGAGCCATGGTGAAATGATGAGCCATTTTGTCATCCGCAGTGAGAACCAACTCAGTCCTAAGGCGGACATATTGAATCCGTAGCTACAACGGTGCGTTTTTGCAAAGGAGAAACGATATACTCTGGAGTTTGTAAATAGGTTGCATAATCTCCAAAGGGAAACCTGAAGCATGATTTTCAGCATTATCTCTATCAATACATTTGTAGAGATGACACTTCCATTGGCAGCCATGATGGTATTGAGCAGTCTTCTGTGGGTCTCGAAAATACCACCAAATTTTTTGCAGCAAGGTGTCTTCCAGGGACAACACCGGCAGAAATCTGTGAATATGATAACCCCCCCCCCCCGGTTTGCCGCTGCGTCCGGTGGGCTATGAGAAAATGTGAATAACAACGCCACACAGAGATTCATGACACAATTTGCTCAGCCTTTCATAGACACACAGAGGACCGCTCGGCACTATGGCTGCTAACAGAGCGTTATCCCTACAACACACACACATACACACACATATATATATATATATAGGTCATGTTGAACAACCGTGATTGTTTCCCCTTTAAGATCCTCTATCAGGCTCTAATGGGCATTTCACAGTCTCAGATGACCTATGATCCACTAAGTAATCTCCTGTGTACACCACGGGAGTGTCACGTATGAGATTAATTCAAAGAGAATGGATTTCGCCCCAGCATGATATCGGAAAAGCAATGAGGCTTGTGGCGCCCTGGACTGAGAAGGACTGTCCACGGAGTCAGACTGGCCGGCCAGAGCTTTTAGATGGCGAAGGGGACACTGAGCTAAGATGTAGCTTAAGGGTCCTGTGTGCCAGTGAAGGCACTGTACAGTGTTGAGTGGGACAATGACTGTACTAACTGTATTCAGATCTGTCTCTGAGTTACATAAGCCCGAGCAGAGGAGAGCAGCTGAGGGGTCGGCGCAGAAGCCACAGTACACTGGACAAATATAATAACCACAAAGGCACTGAGGGGTGCGTTAGAAAAAAAGGGCTGCATTGAATGATACTGCTCTTCGCAGACCCGATACCAGCAAGAGATCGTGTGTTGTAGCTTGTTTTTGTTTTTTAATTGCGCCAGAAATGATTAAGAAATGAGCAAGTATTACAGGGTATTCAGTGATGACAAGGTTGTGTCGATGTGATTCCTCTGCTGTTTACACACACACACACACACACACACACACACACACACACACACACACACACACACACACACACACACACACACACTCATCACTTATAGTGTATCTACTAAGCTGTCTATTTGATTGCTATACCCCCCCCCTGCCGCCGTGTTTGCATTGCATCTTTCTCTCCTGTCAAATCTCATGGATCTAAGGGCAAAGTGACCTTTTTACATTTGAGTTTATTAGAAAGGATAGCCGAGACCAGCGTGTCCACCCAGAGCAGCCAGGGAAATCAAATTAACCTAAAGGTTAACAGTCCCGAAATTCCGTTTAATGGAACAGCCTCCAGCCCAGGGCTTAGGCAACACCGAATCGCTCATGTCGAGAAATTTAGTCTCACCTCATGAAAATGTTTCTTCACAGGAAACCGCTACGAAAGGAGGAGAACGGGACAAGTCGCGGGGAGTACGCCATGAGCATCCGTAACAAGAAAGCCATGGGTACCAACAACACTGTGGTATAGACTGTCCCCTCCCAACCCCGCCCCGCCCCGCCCACCCACCCACTCAGATGCAGACGCAGGAAGTGATATCGCCACTATCGTCTCACACCTGAACCCCAAAAACAGCGACCCCCCTCACCCCACCCAGAATGCAACAGGGTTTTTACCGCAGGTTTCCAAACGCGTATATACCTTTCGTCTTCTCTCAGCATGTTGCCTGGACTGAAAACACCCTCCAGCTCAGGATGGGCTGTGAAGTTTATGAGAGGAAAATCTGCGAGAGCGATGGCGAGAAAGAGCAACCCAGTGGTGTCAGAAGTGGCACAGCAGGCTGAACACTATGCTCTTAATAATGGCAAATGTTGCAAAGCGGCTGGTTGGCTGCTGGCTGGAGAGGGACCGTCTGCCAGGCTGCTGCAGATCCAGACCTCTCACACACTGTTGACATCTGCAATGCAACAACAGACAATACAGGAGGCCCGCCGTCCAATGTGTGGCTAGACCTGCTAGCCCATCACACACAATAAAATAACGTGCATGCAGTTTCTATATGGAGAATGCATAAATTTTATATTCTTCACACTATCCATCTTTTTTTTTTCCCCCATTTTTGAGGTAGATACCTGGTTGAGAGGCATGGGTCTCCTGTTGGTCCTGGCTCTGAGATGTGGATTATTCATCTTACTATGCAATATAAAGAAATCCATTAAAAAAAAAACAGAAAAAAAAGAAAGAGGATCAGTGTCACTAAAAGACGTTCTGGTTAATTTTCATCACAGCATTTCCACCGGGTACTTAGACTCAATGTAATATAAATTTATTCATCCATCTATTTATTTATTTATCTAGCTTTGAATTTATTTTTTTACTTAAAAGATGCTGTCCTGTTAGATAGCCACATCTTGACTGATGAATTAAAACTCATTTCTTGATAGGTCTGTTTTTTAAGTGAAATATTCATAAACCATATAATTCATTTGTGATGCTCCAATGCTTTAAGCCCGCTGTCAGTTTGTTGAGACACTGATGCAGAAAACACGCTTTGCCCTGCAAGGAGTTTTGGTATCGGTTGTTTTGTCTCTGGCTGTTTGATATGCCTTTCTCTGCATCCCTGAGACTTCAGCAAGCAAGTCAGGGACCTCTGTGATGTGCTGTGCGAATGTGTGTTTTCCAAAAACATTATTTCAGCTCTGCGTCATGGCCAAAATCTCCAGGTTTTACTCGCTCTTTTTATCTGTTTAACGTTAAGGTGCAATCCCTCCGCCACAAGACAAATGTGCTCTTACACTTTGTGTTTTGCCATCGGTCCACGGGCCCAGAGTTTCGGGGTTAGCTGGATGCCTTAGGCCATGTATTGTTTGGATTTAGCAAACTTAATTTTTCTGTCTGTCAAGAGAGGCTTAGTGCATCATTACAGAAATGGGGGACATGAGCCCCAGGCTGACCTTGTGACTAGTGAGAGACAGGAGGCTTAGCCAATAGCCAGAGATCAGGTTGCACAGGGGGATGGCTGCCACAGGGACATGTGTGACTCAGTGCTCCACATCTCCTTTGTAAAAAAAAAAAAAAAACACAACTGAGTTGAATTGGAGCATCACGCAACTCTACGCTGCTTTATGACATTAAATATGTGCATGTGTGTGTGTGTGTGTGTGTGTGCGTGCGCGTGTGTCAGCGTGCATGTGTGTGCGTGTGTGTGTGTGTGTGTGTGTGTGTGTGTGTCTTTACGTCTGTCTGTGTATTTGTCTGTGAATGTGCATGCAGACGAGCGGTCTGGGTGAGAGTGGGCTGTGCTTCGTGGCCGTCAGTATCGTGAAGACAGGCTAAACTGTTGACTCTTGGAAACACACACTTGCATCAAAACATGCACAGTATTAGCAACCAGTATATCCTACAATGTACCTATATGAGAGAAATGATGGATGCATGAATGTAAATATTGATATTTAAATATCTGCCTTCTGGACTGTTATTTACATGTACAGCGTAACAGGAAATTTGTTTATACATAGTAGAAATTAAACAACGTGCTACCACTTAGAATTATGTCAATGTTGTCATGTTGATGGAGCAAGCCATTGATGTATATATGGCAATCAATAGTCAATGCACAATTTATGCATTATACCAAACGGATAGGATGATGTGCATAAGTTGATTTCATTGCTGACTTTTTCAGTTGTAAATTAAACTGTACATAACAACAAGCCTACTGTCGGTTGTGTTAAAAAATGGATTTCGATTACAATCCGGCAAGTGCCTTGCGGCACACAGACCTGGCCGTAGGTGCTGAAGGTGGCGAGAGGGTGGCATTATATACAGCCTGCTCCCCTCCTGTCTGCACCGTGCTGCGTTGAGCTGTGTGTGCCGGGGAAGAGAAGTGGCGGCCGCGTCTCCCGGGCCCCCTGCGGCTGAGGACGTGTTCTCCGTCTGTCTCGCGCGGTGCATCTTTAACGAGCTGCGATTATCAAGCGCCTTCCACTCCACGGGGCCTAATGATGCAAACGAGGAACCTTATGGGTCACATATTGTGCCTGTTCTGGGCCCGATCAATAAAAAAAGGTGTCACAGACACCACGGCTGCTCGTACATGGTCGTCGTTTGAGCACGCGTCAAGACAAACGGTCGACATGTTGGGGGGGGGGGGCTTAGCCCGTGCTAAACGGCGTGCAGTGTCTCTCAGCAAAATCTGGCTTTCAAATGAAATGAAGTGAAGGAAAGAAAGTGGGATTTTGGAGGAATACCTTTGCGGTGCCGCTCTTGTAGTGCTAGAAATAAATTTGGCCACATCTCCCTCCGTTTGTATGTTACACAATAAGTTATCGGAAAGAAGCGAGGGAGGGGGATTATGTATATGTGTTGGACAGACTAAATCATGAGGTGAGAGTGGAAGAGCAGCAGAGAGGAATGTGAATGAATTATAACGTGAATGAGAGACTATACAGTACTTTCGCCTTCCCGGCTTTAGATGCGCCAGTTGATGGTAATGCCGATGGACACTCTGAGCAATTTAAACATTCATGCATTGTCCAGCTAGGGCGCCGTGGCTTTCACTGTAATAAAAGCAATGTGACAGGGCTGGGTGGGAGAGCCGGGGATCTTCACTGGCTCAACACGCTTTACGAGACTCAGAAGGCTTTTTTCCCATGGAACAAAAGGGAAACTCGTACTCCATTCTTCAAAGTCTTCGAATTAGCTCGCATCTTTGCGGGTTCACCTGCTAAACTGACCACCCTGCTCTCTTTGCGGGGGTCCACTTGCATTTCTGTGTTTGTTTGTGTATGCGTGAAACGAGCTCACACACGCCGTCCAAAGCTGACCTTCGCCGCCTTTAAGTACCCACTCACACCCTCTCCACCTGAGAGCGGCCTTTGGTCAGCGTTAATTACCCTCGGTATCTCCAGCTGCCTGCTCATCAGGTCAGTGCTCCCATATGGTCCTCCAGGAGGCAAGGCAGGCAGGCTTAGGCGGGGAAAGTGCTGGATACCTGTGGGACACTGATTACATAAGCCGCCGCTAATGAGAGAGGTTCTTTAGAAAGGGCTGCCAGTTCAAACGATCACAACAGTGGCAGCAGCGCACAGATGCAGCCCTGTCACAGAGGGACTTGATTACACTGACACACACGTGCATGCGAACACACACACACACACACACAGACATTTGCACAATATCGTCACCATACAGACACACACACACGGGCACACAGCAGTAGAGGGGCTCTTTGATGAGCCAAAACTAGAGGTTGATGAGAAGGGGCACCACAGCCTGACTCAGTCAGCCCGGAGCCACAAGTGGTAAGGAGTGTGTGTGTGTGTGTGTGTGTGTGTGTGTGTGTGTGTGTGTGTGTGTGTGTGTGTGTTTGTGTGTGTGCAGTTGTACAAGCATGTTACATTAGTCATTGCTTCATATCATCCAAAAAAACACCTGAAGCTGATGACTCGTTTCACACATGCCTCTCGACACAGGTCCTTTTACAAAGCTAAGTGTGCGATAACATAAGCAGCAAAATTTTACATATTTATGCAAACTGAACCTCCCTTATTTTTAGCCACAAACATACCTCTCTCAAAATGCAATAACGCCATCTAATCTAATTAATGATACAGCCTGATAATGAAATGCTCGCAGCTTCAAGGATCAAAACAAAGATTAATGTGCGATTTGGCTTTGCAGCCCTGCTGTCATATCATCTGTTATTCCCAGACAAGAGCCTTGCCGTAATGTGGTTAGACCTCACGACAATGCTTAATCACAACAAACCACATTAGGCCAAAGGTAATTGTGTTTGCTTGGTATATGCACGGGCCGATCCGTTTCGCTGCTGCCAATGAAGGGGAGTCCGGGGGCGGGGGTGCAGCAAAGATAGTACTGTTTACCTCCAATGTCTGGCTCCGCCTTATCGAGTTACGTGGCTGCGGCTGCGATTCCGATCGACCCCCCTGATCGATCTGAGCCCTGATGACAACAGTCAACATGACTGACAGTCTGGGAAAGATCCCAGAAGCAGCTCCAAAATATCTGCCATGTGTTCTTTCAGGAAAACACCTTCGGTTCGGATTCTTTTCCAGTAGCCAGTGAGCAAGGAAGTTGGTTTTTGCCCGTCCGCCACCTAAGGAATGGCCCAGTGGCCATTTTCCACATCAATCTGTACACAATCAGTACAGCTAATATCAAACTTCAGCGCTGAACTGTTTTGCATTTCTGAAAATCAAATGACAAAGACAGGGTGTCCAAACATTTAGAAAATTCATATATTTATTATCCAGCTTGCAACCAAGCAACTTAAAAATCTGAAATATGAATGTCACTGAGTGAGCATAAAATTCAACAAGCATTCACTTCCAGACTCTCATAATTACTAATGTGGGTCTAAAGATATTATTTCCAACATCTACAGACTTGTCATGTCCGTTGAATACAACAGTTAGGCACCTGATATATTTTCTTTCACAAGCCTACCAACCTTTAATCACCCCCTCAAATGGTAGGACACTGAAATAGCATTAGTTTACTGTACTGTACATATACTACTGTAATACTAAAGGTGTTTAAGATGATTCAGTCCCAAAGAGTCCCAGACAGCAAATATTTGTTTACGCTAGGGGTTGTCTCTGTGAATTGGGTCAACCAGGTCAGAAGCATGCTGGTCCCTTACGAGGACTTGTCCCTGGATGACATCTGAGGCAGCTGGAGAACAGGTCACATGGGGTAGAATTGCGATGCAGCCTCGGATGATTGGATCTCCACCTGAGCCATTTTGAACTGGGTGCACTGCAGCCATTTTCGTAGGGCAAACAGAAGGGCTCCTGAGGCCTGGCCCTGGAGACATTGGTGGTTTACCCGGTTCTGGATGGCCTGAAGACGCAGCTGCAGCCCTGCAGACAGATGCTGACCACGGCAAAGAAAGAAAAAAGGCAAATGTTTCAAAACATTGTTCAAATTTGGAATCGTCCCCATGGAGTAATATTCACACACAATTAATCTCGATCACGCCAAGCATTGCAAAGCCTTACCTTTAGGTTGGACTGAATCATGGGGAGCCACATAGGAATTAACTAAGAGAAGAAAGATGAAAGCCACTTTATTTTGCCATTGTATTCTTACAATGAATTTGTTCTCTGCATTTAACCCATCCTAATGTATAGGAGCAGTGGGCAGCTGCAGCGCCCGGGGACCAACTCCAGTTCTTCTTTCCATTGCCTTGCTCAGGGGCACAGACAGGAGTATTAACCATAACATGCATGTTTTTTGATGGCGGGAGGAAACCGGCGTACCCGAAGGAAACCCACACAGACACAGGGAGAACATTCAAACGCCACACAGAAAGGACCTGGGACGGCCTGGGATTCGAACCCAGGACCTTCTTGCTGTCAGACAACAGTGCTAAACACTGGGCCAATGAGAATGCCTTATTTGCTATTAAGTGACCTCCTGAAATATCATGTGTAGAAAAAAGTGTGAATATTGTACATGGCTAGGCTTGTGGCTTTGTAAGCTTGTTGCTAACCTTGACAAATATGGTGGAGTTGCACTCCTGTAGGGCCTCCATCAGACTGATGACATGAAGACAAACCATCTCCACCATCTGACAGAAAAGACAGGGAATACAATTCTGATTTATTCATTTCTTTCAGTCTTTGTCATATATCAGCACAGCTACTATCTCTTTGCTATTTGCAAAGCTGAATAATTATAATTATGAAAAGAGACCTATTGTAAACACAAACACTTGATAATTACAGTGGCCTTTCCACAAAAAATGTGATGTCCTCAGTTAACATTTCACATTTAAATAAGCAGGCCAGTTTAGCCAGCGCCTGTCCTCCCACAGCAATCTGAGCTAGCTACCTCCTCAGAGTAAAGAGAGCAGGCTGGGATCTCACCACTTTGTTATGGGCCATGAGCTGCAAGATGCTCGGTGTAACACGGCTCCAGAACTCCAGACCGGTGAGGATGGCACTGGAAGAAAACTCTGTATGGTTCTGGTTCTGCAGGGCTGGAGCAGCAGCTGCCTGTTCACAGTAGATAGTCCATAGCTGGGCAAACATGAAGGCATGGAACAGAGAACACATGTGCAACACCGAGGTCTGTGGACAGAGATGGAGACCAGAGCAGAGACACTCAGAGAAAGCCTAGCCGGTTTCAGACTACAAAGTCTAGGATGTGGGCAATTTGAGAAGCTTTTTTTTTCTTTCCAGACCTTGGACTGCTCAGGGAAGCCAATGAGGATGACAATGAGGTGGTCTGCAATGTGGGAACCAGCATCTAGAGGGATGGGCATACAGGAGGTGGAGCCCTGGTGCAGGGCACAGTGGGTCAGAGAGCCTAGCAGTAGCCAGGACAATTGCCGAATGTGGGACACACACTCGATGAACTCTTTTGGTCTGCAGAGAGAACAGAGCTCAGAAAGTAAAAAACACACAAGATGTCATCTGCATGCTTGTAAAGCTAATGCACTGTCTACAACCACTACCTACTCTCATGGTGTAAGATGTCTTAATCATAAAGATCAGCTTACCCTTGTTGCAAGGCAGAGGGAGGATGGTAGAGCCACGGAAGATAACGGATCACAGCTTTGTTATCTCGGTGGTTGCCTTTGCTAATCTCCATGGCGGCTACTTGTGCCAAGCCAACTTTCAGGTTCCCACCAAAGGTGTCCTCATGCAATGGCTGACAGCAAGCCTTCATATGGCTCTGAATAAGGAGGGAAGGGTTAAGACATAAGAGAAAGAGATGCCGAGCCATGAGCAACGGAATTCAGACAAGAAAGATTTTCGTAAATAGGAAATTTAAGGAACATTTTATGGCACTTGAGAAGGAGCAAGAAGACTTACTTTCAGTTTGGTTAGCGTGTGCATATCTGCAATGAAGTCAAGCAGCTCACTTGTGTATTGCCTCATGCATTCCATTGCTGCTGTTGTGCACTGTTAAAAAAGGGGCTTGCTTTTTATTTGTAGTCACATTAGGGCATACATTTATTTCCTGCTGCTTGATGAACATTATTTTAATAAAATTTCAACACAGAACTACTTAAGTCTTACCCCCGGCAGTGTTGCGATCATGTGCTTTTGGATGATTGTGGATTCTGCTAGCCGGGTGCCAATATCTGCACAAACAAACTGACAATACCCACAACAGAAGTTGTTGAATTGTGCTCTGGGAATTAAAAACATGTTGCATTGAACTGTGAGCTCTACTTGTGCTGTGAAGATGCAAGTGCAGGGAAGTGTGTTTTTTTTTTTTTTACCTGAACTAACAACAGCAAGTTCGTGTCTGGCAGAGGAGACTTGAACTTGAGAGCCTGCAGAAGCTCCAGCACCACAATACGGGACATGTAGAACTTATCTCTCTCCTGGACACAACAAGATAGAAACGGTAGAAATGTTAGCTACGTAGAAAGACCCCTTTTTTCTCTATTATCAGCCTCGCTTGCTCATGCTTTAAGCAGAGCAAAAACACTGCTGCTTGAAGAGACGGGGAAGGACAGGCAGAGAGTGAGAGAGAGAGAGAGCGATGGAGGGAGTTAGAGAGTAAGAGAGAGAATAGACAAAGAATAGTGAGGCAGAGGAGTAGATTTAGGCCAGTCCAGATCTTTCCTCCCAGAGTCCCAGGCAGCTCAGATGAGGCTGTCAGGCTGCCTGCTCGCTCCCCGAGGACAGGCTGCTCTCTTTGTTCAGCCCTTCCACACAAAGCCCAGCTGCCTGTTTACAAACCACACTGTCATCCTCTCGTTTCCTCTTTGCCTCTCTGCTTCTCTATGCAGTCATGTTTACTCACATTAGGTTCAGGCACATGTTCCTCTACTCTTACAGAATGCAGAGTTGCAGCTGAAATTTCTTATTGTGTTGCCTTGTTAGTGCGTGCATACCTGTGCCCTGCACTCTCATAATTAAAAGTTAATGGAGCGCGCCCTTGGTAAGTAACAAATCATAGGATGTTCTTCAGCTAGAGGACACAATACCACTCACTGTAGTGCAATGCAGTCATGATAAACAGAGCATGACTTGACAAACTTTGGTAGGTCTTCGATAGGCTTACTTTCCCTCCCCTAAAATCTCACCTCCAAACACAACAACATAGGTCTTACTAATACTTCATGTCATCAGAAAACAACTGCACAGAATAGATTGCAAAAGCAATCGCTCACACTGACTTGAGGTTTTGAGAAGCGGATATTATACGGTGAGGGATTAAACAGGGTGTAGAAAATCAATATTGCAGGAGACATAAAGCATGCAGCGTTGACAGTGGTAGAAAGCTGAGGATCCATCTAGCCTAACTGTGCAGACAGCCCTGGCTCCATCTCTGGCTGACACAGCCTCTCAGAAACGCACCATGCATCCTCAGCCCCTGCACCACAACTAATCATGTTAATCAATACTGGCTGATTGCCTACTTAATCATCCATGACACACAGCCACATTTCTAGCTAGCTAGCAATCCAGGGACTAAGAGCATCGCAGAACGAGTGACAGTGCAGAACCCTGTGAATAGAGTATATACATTTAACAGTGTAGGTCTCCGGTTTACACCCTTAACTTTTCCAGGAGTGTATTGCTATTAAACAGAAACATGTGTTGTTTTTGTTGTTTTTTTTTCATAAATAAACAAGTATGAAAACGTGTCATGGGCACACAATCAACAATACCTTGTTGAAGGCTTTGCAACACAGGCCACAGAGCTCTACCAGGTAGGAGAGACTAAACACACCATACTGTATGACGAAGCTCAGCAGTTTGGAGAAGGGCTCCAACAGGCTCTGGAGAAGAGGATTGGAGCAGTAGGGGTTAAAGATTTGCACCAAGAATGACAAAGCTGTAAAATCTCTGCTGTGGGCTTACCCGTATTGCATTTGTGGTCGGGATCTTCAGTAGACAAATGATGATCCTCAAACTGGAATCCATAGGACACTATCAAGACACAGAGATGAAATATCGCTGCATCACCTATTATTATTACTATCATCAGGAACTGATATGGTTTAACACTGGAAGAGTTACCTCATTAAACATAACTAAAGTGCTGCAATTGCTCTTCTAGATTTTATTTGTAACTAAATTGAAGGCATTCATTGATTGGAGTCCACTCATTTGACATCAAAGGTCAAAAGCATTGAATTAAAATCAATGACTACTGTAAGACTCTGCCACACCGTAGCCAACAAACGTACCGGCACCAAAGCCATTTATGGGAAACATCCCATCAAAACATGACAGATTAAACATCTACCTTCAGAGGCAGCACAGAGGGCAGTTTGGCGAGGAAGGTCTGGAACTGGTTGCAAATGGTGGTCCACAGGTTGCTTGGGGAGTCCATGGGGAGAGCCTCCATAAAAGTAGCTATGTTGTCCAGGCAATGCAGCATAGTGCCCCCTGCTGGTAGATTCTTTTTATTGTTCAAACCCTGGTGGGCACAGAAGCATAAACGACAACGGGGTTATATAACAAAATTCTTTGTCCAATGAAATTTCTATTTTACTGATCATTCAAGAATGATCAATGGCATCACTCTTTTAAATAATAGTTCATCTGAGTGGTTTGGACCTCTTTAAAGCACTAATAACCAGTCTGATGGACACAGTCCTAAATGTTTTTTGATCTATATTTTCAGCCAGCCTAACAAGATAAACGAACCATAACCTGATTTGGCAGAGGGCAGGCTTTCTCTATATGCTAAGATGATTTGTAATTTGGAACAGATGGCGTTATGAAGGCTTGTGCTTTGACAAGAGCTCCACCTGCTGGTGACATCACTCAACATGGGTCTTCACTAAAGATCGAAGGTAAAAATCCTACCTCGAGTAGCATGTTGAGGGCAGCCACGGAGCTCAGTTCATTAAAGTCTATTAGTGAGGAGGCAAGTGTTCTTAGAAAGCTTCCATCTACAAAAAGAAGAGGGTTGGGGGAATAAGAGTGAAGGTCACAGCACACAGCATGTCACAGCATGTCCAATGGTGAATCTCCTATGGTTAATAGTCCTAGTGGGGTGGGGAGGGCAAGCAGACCTTTGATGTTACTCTGAAAGAGTTGGGGCAGGATGCCATTGGGGGCCAGCTGATGGAACATACATCGGAGGAACTGTTTCGCCACACCTGCCGCGTTCCCGGGGATCAGCATACTGAGAAAAAACAACACAGTGAGAGCGGCTGAGTTCCATTTGCAGTCATATTTTACATCAGCCGTTAAATTTCATCTTTAATTCACTGTGTATTTTAAGCACACTGGTGTAATGGCTTTGATGTCTCATACCTCTCTGCTTGTCCAGGGAAATTGGCACTAGATGCCAACCTAAAAGAATCCAAAGCACTAGATTAGCCTACTCAGAAATGAATTATGCATGAGTTATGGCAGAAAGCTATGAAACGCCATCTATCGGCTGAGGACTGTGTGTTTGGACGCGGTCACTGAAGCTGTACCTGCCCACAGACTGCATGATGTCGAGAAGCATTGGGGCAGCCAGGTCGGGGCTGAGGTGGATGAACATGGAGAGAACCACCACTGCTAGGCCCAGTGTCTCTTCGTCATACTCCTCCAGGACCGCCCCACAGTCACGACACCTGGAACACCACACAGACACGTGTTGTCAGCCCATCAATCCAATTAAGCTGTGTCTCTCAGTATTACATAGACTTGTTTTGGAGACAGATAGCTGATGGTTAAATCAGTCACCTGTCAGTCATAGTGGTAGGCTGCTCATCAATGAACTCCTCGGGTGCAGGCACAAACATGCTGACTGTGCTCGGGGCAGACAGGAGACTTGTCTTAGTTGGGCCTATGGAGGGGAGATGAATAGCCATGAAATCCCAAAGGGCCTTTCATTTTAGACTGAAGTTTTACCAGCGATATTTTTTATAACTTTACGTGAGAGTCAGCAATTAGAAGAAATATTTGTGCGAGGCATATGAGAGCACTCAATAATAATCATAGTACATGTCATGTAAAGTGCAGTTTGGGTAAGCACACTGCAGGCAGATCACAAATAGTGACGTGAGTAATATGAGATTCAAAATTGAACAATGCCACAAATCTGAACAATGCCGTAAATCAGTAGCACAGTCATGCTTTGACACCATCGATGAATAAACGAGAGGTTGGGAAAAGGAAAGAAAATCTTTTGTTTGACTTATTAGATGGTTATTGGACGCTGCTACTTTGACTGACCTGTCTCCCAGGTACTTATGTTGTGTGGGGCACTGGATTGATGCTCCAGCTGTCTCTTCATTAGCTGGCTCATGGTCAGAGCTCCCAAAGAGCCTCGCTTCACCTGCCGATACTGAGCTACAGGTCAGAGAAAGAGACAATCCACATTGGTCGAGCTGCCGATTAAATACTATATAAATACTACTATAAATACTATACAATCATATCAGCACATTAAAAATGTGAGGGTTTACATTGAAAGAGGGAGGACATTCACAAATAAAAGGAAATGAAATGGAGGTGGTAATTTTCTTTTCTGACTGTTTATGTCGCAAGGAAAAAGCTCATTTAATTCCTTTCTGGTGTTAAAGTATAGCAATAATCTGCATTTAAGATTAATTTAAAAAAAAAAGTCAATGAAACATTGGCCAAATATTTTTGCAGCATTCCTAGCTCAGGTTTTTTTTTTCAGTTTCAGCAATAAAATATCAAAAAGTCTTCATTTTACTTCCTGCCTCCTATTGAAACATGGAATTGATGGAATATCAGTTCGCAAAAAAAAAAAAGCAGGCTAAGGATATTCTGATATTCATGTGCAAAAAAATCGGAGGCATTTACATGACCTCATTTGTTTTTCGTGAATTTAACCGTGAAACATAAAAGTAAAGCATTTCAGTCCTACTTGAAACTGAGGAGCGGTGGCTTGTTTCTGGCATGGCAGCTTCAAGGGTTGGGGCTGAGGCAGATTCTCGTGGCTTTTCCAAGGCAGACAGAACTTTGTGATCTGCAAGGCAATATGAGTGGATGATGCGAAGGGCTTTGCCGTCAGCATATAGTATGCCATTTAATGCCAGTGGAAAAACTTTGTGGCAATATAGGTGTCTAGTACAAGTACGTATTTTGCACTGTCAGTAAATTTGCAGTGCATCAGCAGCAGAATATGTTGGGTTTTTGGGGGTTTTTTTTATTCCCCTCCCTTTTCTCCCCAATTGTATCTAGCCAATTACCCCACTCTTCCAAGCCTTCCCAGTCACTGCTCCACCCCCTCTGCCGATCCCAGGATGGGTGCAGACTACCACATGCCTCCTCCGATACATGTGGAGTCTCCAGACACAGGCGCCCTGACCGACCAGAGGAAGCGCTAGTGCAGCAACAAGGACACATACCCACATCCGGCTTCCCACCAGCAGACACAGCCAATTGTGTCTGTCCGACCAAGCCAGAGGCAGCACGGGGATTCGAACCGGGATCCCTGTGTTACTAGGCAACGGAATAGACTACTACGCTACCCGGACGACCGAATATGTTGTTTGCAAGTGAACCAATAGGAAAGCGTTTTGAGAGTTAAAGCCTAATTACTGGTAATCTAATAATGTGTCATCCATTAAAGTTTAGCATAAAGTTGTGTTAATCTAACCACGAATTTCTGATATCGATCAAATTTTGTAAAACATAGTTTAAACTATCCTATACGGATGACATATTTTTAGTATTGGAGTGACATCCTGGAATTCTTTAATGCCTCTTTATTTCCTTAAATTTTGCCCCCCATATTTATCCTCACAGTCATTAATGCGTTCTGTAATGTTTCAGAAGTGCTGTGTTTACTGTACCTTCCTGTTTTAGGTGTTTTTATTATGGAAGATGAGCCCACCGCTGGAAATTTGCGTGACTGATTTCGATAAGGATGCATATATATTTATTTTAGGCTAGAGTGGCCTCCATTATAAACTTGCGACCCACATCAGCACCATGTTGTGGATGTGATCATCTTAATCTGGTGTTGCATTTGCCTCTTCAACTCTTACATGGCACCTCGAAATACAAATGAATTTCTGACAAATAACGGAGGGTATGGACAGGACAGGCTCAGCAGAACGCACCAGTCACAATGGATCAGTGTAACAAAAGACCTGAAACCCCCAAGATCAGACTGAAGTCTCAGGCATGTCCCTCTCTCACCTGCCCTCTTACCAGCGTCTGTGGGCTGCTCGCCCAGTTTATCCAGAGTGTTGAAAGAGATGTCCAGGTATTCCCTCTGGATGGCGCTCACAGCTATCTTCCTCTGCTTACGTTGCCGGGGAATAATCTGGATTTTAAACTCTGCCCCGTCGTTGTCGTCCTCATTGTCAGGCTTGGGGTCACTGTCCCCCTCATCGCTGATGTCATCATCTTCATCATCACCATCCTCATCATCGCCATTGTTGTTATGGTTGTCTTTTTCCGGGGAGGACAGGGGCTCCGCTGTGTCCTCGGGGATGTCCAAGAAGATTGTCCTCCCAGATGGACTCGTCCCGGGCACCACCCAGGCCTTCTGCTCCTCAGGGGCCACAGACATGTCATCCAGGGAGGTGTCTGGAACATGTGGGGTCTTCTTCAGCAAGTCTCTCTTCTGTTTCAGGGTCATGGGGCTCTCATGGCAGGTATACTCCGGATGGTCGGGAAGCTCCAGAGAGGTGCTAGGAGTCATGTGATGTGGCGTCCTCTCCACGGGAGGCTGCTCTGAGTTTGGTTGTCTCGCTGAGGATTTTGGAGTCCCTGTGTTGTTGGAGCAATCTTCTATGCTCACCTGCACCACAGGGGACAGACGTAGTGTGCTGCTGCTGGCAGGGGAAGCAGGAGCTTTGGCACCTCCATTGAGCCGGGAGCCCATGATGGCGCTGAAGTCAAACTCCTCGTCACTCTCAACAATTCTCAGGGGAGGCAGCGGTTCAAACACCAGGGAGTCACTGTCAGACATGGAGAGCAGGGAGTGTTTCTCTGGTATAGAAGTGCAGTCAGAGGACAGGTCAATGAGGTCTGGGTCTTCCTTGCCCTGAGTTGATCCCCCTGGAGAGCATTGGTTAGGCTTGTCATCAAAGGTCTCCATGCAACTGAGACGGACCTCTGGAATGATGGGCTTGGAGTTGTCTGACTGACCTCCCCGAGAACTGCGACGGATGGGGGGATCGCTCCCCTCCACCCGAACTGAGGAGCTATCAGATGAGCCTTTGCCATGATGCCTGCTGTGCGATGTGGTGGAGGAAGGGGGAAGGACAGGAGGGGGCGCCTGCAGGTCGCAACGGTCGATGCAGGACTTGCGTCTGTGTTCATCCAGATTGTAGAGGATGGAGTCTGTGTTGGAGATGTCCAAAGACTTCTGCTT
This sequence comes from Lampris incognitus, assembly GCF_029633865.1. Lineage (NCBI taxonomy): Eukaryota > Metazoa > Chordata > Actinopteri > Lampriformes > Lampridae > Lampris > Lampris incognitus. The sequence continues at coordinate 21,129,146 of NC_079226.1, forward strand.
GTGCATGGCTTGTAGTCGCTTCTTCCTCGTACTCTCCTCCCTCACACAATGCAGAATGCTGTCCTGGAGGGCGCTGGCCTCTCGGTACTCTGACAGTTCAATTTCACCTAATATACATACACACACACACAAACATGAACACACACACACACACACACACTCACACACACAAGAAGGCGGTTAGGACTTCATGCAACAGGCATCCTGTAATCTTAAAAAAGATCAGCATACTGTGATAATCACCAGTTGACTTTATAAGGCTATGCCTCTTACTTTTTTTGGCGTTCAGCTCCACTGGCTGGTACTTCACAGACTTGCTGCCACCGATCCTCTTGAGGCGGGCAAAAAAAGTCTGTGACTCCTTGTTACCAGCTCCAGTTGGTGTGTCATGGATGTCTGACTCATCAAATACGCTGTCCTCCTCTATACACAAACATACAAAATATTGAAAATAAGGGGGTACGAAAGAAAATCCGGTAACATTTTCTCTGAAGCTTGCATGTATAATGCCCTGTAAGCATCTATAACGCCCTATAAGTGTAGCTATAAGTCATTGTAAGACTCATTATAACCATGTATGCGCCCTCACAACATCTCATAGCCAACTTTATGATACATTGTCAATTTAAAACGGATGTACGCATTATAAATATGTCATCATTAGCCTGTTTATCTGTAAAATGTCATAATGCATCATAGCCAACTTGTTTTGCTGAAGATTTGTAGAGATGCATAATGAGACTTCAGTGCTATTTCACAGTCTTCAGCCATAGCCGTTAGTCATTGCAATACACATTATAGGAACGTATGGGCGTTATAGATGCAATAGATGCTTATAGGGCATTATAGATGCAAGCTTCATAGAAAGTGTTACCAGAAATCCTTATTTTACACTGAAGATGCATTCCTCATAAGTAAAACAGAAATGGAAGTCAGAGGAGCGAGTGAAATGTCCATTACTGTTTCAGATTCATAGACATTGCAGGTGATTTTAAAAATATCAAATTAGTGTGCACTCTGAAATTCATGCCCATACCATTTTATTTTGCCAAATTGGTCTCCTTTATCAACACAGATGCTTAGATACCAATAACCTACAACAACAGCCTTGTTTGATAACATGGCTAACTGTCTTACGTTACTCCTTATCAGCTAGTAGACAAGCTGGACAGGCCTAACAGTGTTTACACAGGAGGCCATCAGACACGTTGTACACATAACATCCCATACACATAAGCAAAAGCACGTATTCAATCATGTTGTGCTTTTTGAATTCATTTATTATATGCACTTGGTGTATCTATCATGTGTCCTGTGTTTTGTATTATACATACAAGAGTCCTCTTTATCTGAGCTACACACCTTACAAAAGAAACACTTCCATTTCTACCTGTATTAATGGGCAATAAAGTTTTCTTTAATCTTGAATTATTATTATAGGTAGACCAGAAGTTGGGTGGCGTGGCTCAGGAGGAAGAGTGGGTTGTCTAGTAATCGGAAGGTTGCAGATTCAATCCCCGGCTTCTCCAGAGGGCATGTCAAAGTGTCCTTGAGCAAGACACTGAACGACTAACTGCTCCTGATGAGCATGTTGAAGCCTTGCATGGCAGCCTCCACCATCAGTGTAGGAATGTGTGAATGTGAGGCATACATTGTAAAGTGCTTTGAGTGGTCAGTAGACTAGAAAAGCGCTATATAAATGTAGTCCATTTAGCGTTTACCAGAAGTCTATGAAAGTCAAGATGTTTTTATGTTGGCTTACCTTTTTCCTTCTCACTGTAGCGGCTCATGTTGGAGTTGTCACTGTAAAGGGGACCTGCTGTGGCATGGGGACGACAGCTGTGATACTGGGCATTCAGTGTGTTGATGGTGATGTGGATCAAGTGGAGCACTACTTTACTCCCATCCATGTCTCTGTAAGGGTACTATAGAGGATACAGAACAATACATAATCTTATGTCATATGTCTTTCTGTATTCTAGCAAATCAGATATTATAAAATACAAATTATGAAACATGAATTTATATGAATGATGACATTCAGTGTTTCTTGAAGGCAATCATTTTTAGCCTTCAGCTAATTAAGGAAGCATGTTATCTGACAGACTGAATGATTCACTGTGCAGTAAAATGCCATTGTCGAATACACCATACAGTAGTAATCAGAGTACCTTATAGAGGATGACAAGCAGAGCTTTGAGCCACATTTGCCTGATATGTGGCCGCAAGGCCCAGAGAGAGCAACGGGGCGGCTGCTGAAAATAGTGTCTCAGCTGGGGACAAGTGCAGTACTTTAACACTTGGACCACCAGGGGTAGCAGCTGTTTTCCCAGAATAATGTTGTAGTCCATCACCTGGAGGAAACAGCATTATAACATATTAGCAACAAAAAGTGCATGTTATAATAACCATAAGCTGCAGTAGTTAACGCAGCACACCAAACATGGTGAGGGTTATAATTTAAAAAAGGGGGGAGGGGTTATATGTCAGGTTACTTGTGCAATGCCAGCGATGAAGGCACTGAAGCAGGTGGATGTGCGCATCTTTTGGGGGGCAATCATGAAGCAGCCCTCCTGCTGGTCATACCCCAGTAGTACGTACAGGTGGCGCTTCACAGTGTTGAAAGCCTTGGCACTACCAATGTCAGCCTCGGCACTGCTCTGATCTTTGGTCATGAACTTCATGAGCACCATGATCAGCTGGTGGACTGTCTGGTGGTCTACCCCAGCATCCTCAGGGAGCAGGTCTCTGATGATGGAGTCATCCTCCGGGGATGAGGTCTGGCCTAGGACAGGGGCTGAAGTGTCAGGGTTGAAGGGGGGGAGGAAGCGGGCTGCAGACAGGGAAGGGGTGAGAGAGTGGGAGGGAGCGCAAGAGAGCAGAAGCAGTTGGGGGAGGGGTGAAACACAGGGGTGGGGGAGTCAACTCATCTCATCCATTCTTCTCTGTCTAGAAGGGTGGATGCCTCATCATACACTTTACATAGACATCACTGCAACGTGTACATGGAATGTGTAAAAAGGATGAACAGAAAAAAGTGATGCACTAGTCAAGCTAGCCAAGCTAGCTTTTAGCAAGAGTGTTGCATCTCGTTCATTCAATTATCATAATTTGTTTAAGCTTTCAGATGGCTACTCATGAAAAAGCAAAGAATATCACCATTGAGCAAGCATTGCTTTTTCATGTTTTTTATGTAGCCTCTTATCTCATTGATAGTAAAATATATGTCCTTCCTCAAATATGGTGTGATTATGAAAAATAATGTTTCAGCTTTGGATTGTTATTTACCTGGCAGGACTTTCTCTATCATATCTCCCAGTGTCGGGGCAGAGTGCTCTTGCCTCGTAAGCCTTAGAGCTAAAAACCACATATGAAGAACACAATTTAGGAGAATGCACTGGGGAGGTAGCACAGGACACATGTCTGAGCTTCCTGACAATCAAACCCATTCACTCACACACACACACACACACACACACACACACACACACACACACACACACACACACACACACACACACACACACACACACACACACACACACACACAAGCTGTTCGTGATAGCCATGCTGCGTGGCCCAAAAACCCAATGTGGCTGCCAAGTGTTATGCTTTATATGTTGTGGCTTTTATCATATCATTTGCACAAATCTAAAATAACCAAACCCAGCTGCTCGACAACAACATTACGTTTAAAGCCAACTGTAGCATAGCATCTCTCAGAAACTCAGACAGCCTTCTGTGCAGAACCAATGACAAAATGAAAGACACGGGAAGGAGTCCCACCTTTCCCAAACAAAGTAGTACCAGGACATTCAAGTGAAACAAAAGTTGCTACATAGAAACAGGAGATGCATATGAATGACAAGAGGGACATAGGGAAAATGGAACCAGACTTGGTCGAATGGTATTTGCAAAGAGCTGATTTCTTTTAACCTTGATTATGAGATCAGAAAGCTTTACCACATCAGGACAATTTAGATAGTGTCAGGATAAGTTCTCTTTCACAGAGAGAGACTCTGCCTTATCACTCAAACACATTGCGTTTGATTGTCTTGATATCATGGCACTGTCTATCCCAGTGTGGGGAATCTCACCATCTCATATATCATCTGGAACCTAGATTAGTTTTCATAAACCTCAAAATTAATAAGTATCAGCAAATACTATTGGAACTATGTCTGTATGGAATTGACAGTGGGTCAGACTCAGACCAAAATCACAACCCTGGTATACAGACAAACCGATCTCTGGTCTGTGCTACTCACGAAGTCGATTGCTCAGGGACTCAGGAAGTGAGAATGCCCGTTTTGACTCTGATGGGCCCTTCACACTGTCCCGGAGGGAGCGCACACTTTTCTGACGATTCCTGGCGAAGCGAGCACGGCGAATCTTCCACATCGCTGTGTCACTCAGGTTGGCTACATTGGTGCGCACGGCTGTGATGGCTGACAAAAGGACACAAAGGATTGTAAACCATACTTGAAGTACTTTAAGGCCCAAGTAACAACAAATGCAATATGTCTGCCAAGTGTCGAAGTTGGTTAAAGGACATGAAGTCAAACAAATATCTGATGTGGTTGCAGTGTCTGCAGGGGTGCAGACTGCCTGATTGAGAACACCACAAAATACGTACTAGTGGGGAAAGGGAACTCCTTATTGCAGTCCAGGTGTAGCTGGGCCTCAAGAGACAGTGTTTCAAAGCGGTTGACAAAGAACTCCCAGCTAAGAGCAGGAATCTCCTTCTTCAGGAAGTGCAGTAGCAGAAGCTTGCTAAGGATAATAGGTCGGTCCCTCACTACAGTGTCAAACTGGAAATCCAGGCACAGGCACAAGCCCTGGATACAGAAATACAGATTGGAGTATGAATACATTTATATATAGATGCAACACCACCTGTACCAACATTGCAAATTATCTAATAAGCCCCTGGCAAAATATTTGAACTGAAATTCCATTTGAACCCATTGTTATAGTTTCGAAAGGTAAAACGCTCATCTTATTCTCTAAAAGCTCCCTGTTTCTTTGATCAATTTCTGCATTTCACATTCTTCATGTTAATCGTCTCAAAATGTTACATTCATGTGTCTCACGCATTTTGTTTCAATGTGGTGTTTTTATACACTACCCAGCCACTGAGGATGCACAAGCCAGTGCATCCTTAGTGCCAGTCCCAAGCCCGGACAAATGGGGAGGGTTGCGTCAGGAAGGGCATCCGGCGTAAAATCTTTGCCAAATCAAATATGCGGATCATAAATAAGACTTACATACCGGATCGGTCGAGGCCCGGGTTACCAACGACCGCCACCGGTACTGTTAACCAGCAGGGTGTTGGTGGAAACTATGCTACTGTTGGGCGAAGGAGAAGGAGAGGAGGAAAGCATGTCCAGAGGCAGCTAGAGAGGAGGAAGGGTAGGCATGTGGAGGTGAGAGTTGGAACTTTGAATGTTGGCACTATGACTGGTAAAGGGAGAGAGCTGGCTGACATGATGGAAAGAAGAAAGGTAGGCATACTGTGTGTGCAAGAGACCAGGTGGAAGGGGAGTAAGGCCAGGAGTATCGGAGGTGGCTTCAAACTTTTCTACCATGGTGTGAATGGGAGGAGAAATGGGGTAGGGGTAATTCTGAAGGAAGAGTATGTCAAGAGCGTGCTGGAGGTGAAGAGAGTGTCAGACAGAGTGATGAGTATGAAGCTGGAAATTGAAGGTTTATTGCTGAATGTTATCAGCGCATATGCCCCGCAAGTTGGGTGTGAGATGGATGAAAAAGAAGAATTCTGGAATGAGTTGGACGACATGGTGGAGAGGGTACCCAAGGAGGAGAGAGTGGTGATTGGAGCGGACTTCAATGGACATGTTGGTGAAGGGAACAGAGGTGATGAGGAGGTGATGGGAAAGTATGGCGTCAAGAAGAGAAATGTGGAAGGACAGATGGTGGTCGATTTTGCGAAAAGGATGGAAATGGCTGTGGTGAATACATATTTCAAGAAGAGGGAGGAACACAGGGTGACGTACAAGAGTGGAGGGAAGTGCACACAGGTGGACTATATCTTATGTAGAAGGCACCATCTAAAAGGGATTGGAGACTGCAAGGTGGTGACAAGGGAGAGCGTAGCCAGGCAGCATCGGATGGTGGTCTGTAGGATGACTTTGGAGACCAAGAAGAGGAAGCGAGTGAAGACACAGCCGAAGATCAAATGGTGGAAGTTGAAGAAGGAAGACTGTTGCGTGGAGTTCAGGCAGGAGTTAAGACAGGCACTGGGTGGTAGTGAAGAGTTGCCAGATGGCTGGAAAACCACTGCAGAAATAGTGAGGGAGACAGCTAGGAAGGTACTTGGTGTGTCATCAGGATAGAGGAAGGAAGACAAGGAGACTTGGTGGTGGAATGAGGAAGTACAGCAAATTATACAGAGGAAAAGGTTGGCAAAGAAGAAGTGGGATAGTCAGAGAGATGAAGAAAGTAGACAGGAGTACAAGGAGATGCAGCGTAAAGCAAAAAGAGAGGTGGCAAAGGCAAAGGAAAAGGCGTATGGTGAGTTGTATGACAGATTAGACACTAAGGAAGGAGAAAAGGACTTGTACCGATTGGCTAGACAGAGGGACCAAGCTGCAAAGGATGTGCAGCAAGTTAGGGCGATCGAGATGGAAATGTGCTGACAAGCGAGGAGAGTGTGCTAAGAAGGTGGAAGGAATACTTTGAGGGGCTGATGAATGAAGAAAATGAGAGAGAGAGAAGGTTGGATGATGTAGGGATAGTGAATCAGGAAGTTCAGCGGATTAGCAAGGAGGAAGTGAGGGCAGCTATGAAGAGGATGAAGAATGGAAAGGCAGTTGGTCCTGATGACATACCTGTGGAGGCATGGAGATGTTTAGGAGAGATGGCAGTGGAGTTTCTAACTAGATTGTTTAACACAATCCTGGAAAGTGAGAGGATGCCTGAGGAGTGGAGAAGAAGCATACTGGTACCGATTTTCAAGAACAAGGGCGATGTGCAGAACTGTAACAACTACAGAGGTATAAAGTTGATCAGCCACAGCATGAAGATTTGGGAAAGAGTAATAGAAGCTAGGTTAAGAGGAGAGGTGACGATCAGCGAGCAGCAGTATGGTTTCATGCCACGAAAGAGCACCACAGATGCGATGTTTGCTTTGAGAATGTTGATTGAGAAGTATAGAGAAGGCCAGAAAGAGTTGCATTGTGTCTTTGTAGATTTAGAGAAAGCTTATGACAGAGTACCGAGAGAGGAGGTGTGGTATTGTATGAGGAAGTCAGGAGTTGCAGAGAAGTATGTAGGAGTGGTGCAGGATACGTATGAGGGAAGTGTGACAATGGTGAGGTGTGCGGTTGGAATGACGGATGGGTTCAAGGTGGAGGTGGGATTACATCAAGGATCGGCTCTTAGCCCTTTCTTGTTTGCAATGGTGATGGACAGGTTGACGGACAAGATCAGGCAGGAGTCTCCATGGACGATGATGTTCGCGGATGACATTGTGATCTGTAGTGAGAGTAGGGTGCAGGTTGAGGAGAGCCTGGAGAGGTGGAGGTATGCACTAGAGAGAAGAGGAATGAAAGTCAGTAGGAGCAAGACGGAATACCTATGCGTGAATGAGAGAGAGGACAGTGGAATGGTCAGGATGCAAGGAGTGGAGGTGACAAAGACATCTGAGTTTAAATACTTGGGGTCAACTGTCCAAAGTAACGGGGAGTGCAGTAGAGAGGTGAAAAAGAGAGTGCAGGCAGGTTGGAGTGGGTGGAGAAGTGTGTCAGGAGTGATTTGCGACAGAAGGGTACCAGCAAGAGTTAAAGGGAAAGTTTACAAGATGGTTGTGAGACCAGCTATGTTATATGGTTTGGAGACAGTGGCACTGACGAAAAGACAGGAGGCGGAGCTGGAGGTGGCAGAGTTGAAGATGCTAAGATTTTCACTGGGAGTAACGAAGAAGGACAGGATTAGGAACGATTATATTAGAGGGACCGCTCAGGTTGGACGGTTTGGAGACAAAGCAAGAGAGGCAAGATTGAGATGGCTTGGACATGTGTGGAGGAGAGATGCTGAGTATATTGGGAGAAGGATGCTGAATATGGAGCTGCCAGGGAAGAGGAGAAGAGGAAGGCCAAAGAGGAGGTTTATGGATGTGGTGAGGGAAGACATGCAGGTGGCTGGTGTGACAGAGGAAGACGCAGAAGACAGGAAGAAATGGAAACGGATGATCCGCTGTGGCGACCCCTAACGGGAGCAGCCGAAAGTAGTAGTAGTGGTGTTTTTATACACTGCTCTGTCAAAGTTTCTCATGTGGGACAAATGAAGTCTGTAACTTTGAATTATATGATACTCAGTGGTGTGGCCACGACACCTGCAAGGCTGGTCTTTTGATGGTATCCAGCAGCAGTCTGGCCCGCGTGGCCACAGCTGGGTTGACATCCTCCACAGAGGCCAGGAAGCAGCAGAAGGCGTGAGCCAGGGAGTACTTGAGCAGGTGGTTCTTCGTCACCGAGCCGATGTCCAGGAATCGGCAAAGCACAGCTACCTTCTCCACTGGGGAGCATCCATGACAATACAGGGCACACAATATAACACAATATAAACAAATATATAACTTATAAAGAGTAAGTTAATATTGGTTCCTTTTATGTCATAACCCAGATTTCCATCTACATTCATCATCTTAGGTTAGGCAAATATTTTGAGGTCTAAAGTTGCATCCCTGAACCTTCAGCTGCTTTGCACCAGTAGGAAATACCCAGTATTGATCACTAGGTGTCAGCGTGGTAACAGATGGACTAAAGCCAGGGCAGTCATTGCCAGATTGGCTGTCGGATACTGTACAGCCTTGGAACACAACTGTCTTTTTTAGTATAATTTACATAGATGAGTAAATGCCGGCCATCTGTTTCAACAGAGTTAGTAGACACTGATAATTACATTATTATCATCATGACACCTCGTGTCACTTGTGTAACGTATCACTATTCATGCTGTCATACCACATGTGTGTAAGTGTAAAGAAGCTAATGAAATTCTGATCTCTCTATGTTCAGCTGATTGTCGATTTTATAAAATTGTTTGCCTCTTTTTATTCTTCACCCTCCTCTTGTCCTATATCTGTATAGCATGTCAGAAGACCTGTCCTCTGGCTCTGTCTCAAGGTCACACAGCTCCTCACTGCAAATCACAGGGCGAGGAAAGCCTTATTAATCCTGCCATTCCTCTTTGCTGCCTGTATTAGCTGCATGGTAACCATGACAACACAAGGGGGAGACGTGGGTAGGCAATGGTTTGCAGTATGGAGATTACACAAGGGGTCCTCCTCAACCGTTTTAGACATATAACTAAATCCACGCGTTCTCATAACCTAACGCAAAAACTGCACACTTCATCATGTTGCAGAAGAAAGACAGCTACCATCGTGTCACCATGCGCATTGTGCCTGTATATGAGACCATATATCATCACGAAGAGCTATAGAGACCGCATACAGAAGTAGATATTTAACTGAGCCTTCTATCCCACATCTCTCACCGGCTTCAAATCTTATCTTCCAGTCCTTGCTGTTGAAGTTTGTGTCGATCAGGTTCCAGAAGATGTCTGCCCCATTGGAGAGAGAAAGGGCATGGAGGAGCTGAGGCACAGTCAGGGATGCCAGCTGGCAAAACTCAGACTTCAACATGGACCACAGACTAAAAACACAAACATCAAATCAGACGCACACACACGTGTACACAAAATAAGAACAACATCAACAACAACACCAACCATGACAGCTCAGAAGTGGCTGTTGAGTAATCGAATAAATAAGGACATTGCCGTGAGGTATTGCCATTAAAATCATCGAGGTGACTATTTTATTGCCAGCACATACCTTGGGATGAGCATCTTCTCCTGGATGTAGGCCAGGAACTGGGGATGATCCTTGCGGGCAAGGTACAGACACTCCCCATGGAGACACAGGATCTTCAGACAGTTCAGCATGTTGAACAAGATGTCAGGCTCCTCAAATTTCGACATTTCCTAAACAGGATATGGAAAAATGTCAAGCACTAATTTATACAGTTCACGAATACACAACATTTACAGTCAGTAAAATTACATTTTAAGAAGGAAACGCTATTGGGTACTCAAAGTATTTTTGTATCTTATTTAGATTCAGTTATTCTGCACAAATACCTGCAGTATGGTGTAAATCAGCTTCAGAGACACTGGCAGCTGCTGGTAGGAGAACTTCTTATCAGAATTGTTCTTCATGGCTGGAAGGAAACAAGGCCTTCATGTGAGCAATAAATCCCCAGCCAAGGAAAACAGCTCTGCTTCTCTTCCAAGTTGCTCTACACTTTTTCTGTCATGGGCTTAGTTATATCTGGGTATTTCCGCATTAAGGTAGAACCTTAAATTCAAAACATATTATGACTAGAGGTTGCTTTGGTTCACAGAAAGATTTAAGTACCGAAAAACCTTGAATCGCTGCAACAAAAAAAAAGGCCATTTCAATTTTTAAATATGTTTTTGCATTTGTTCTGAAGAATCTGTTCTGGCATACATCAGCAAGGAAGCTCTAAACTTCCCACAGTCAATAAAACATATTATTGCTTCCCTTCTTTTCAATGTGTTCTTGGTAGGCAATAAATTAAACTTCAAAGCAAATTTTTCAGATTATCAAAATTCCACCATAGTGGGCATCTTAATGGAAATCTTAACTTTTCAATCGAAATACACTATGTATATACACACGTGGGTTATCAGGGGAGTGGTTGCTGGGGTTGTCATGGTTTGTGCCACTTGGGTGATCAGCCTCCTGGGTCCCGTTTCCAGTCTCCAGGGAATAGCCTGGCTGAGGCATTAGCAAGGTTTCCTCCAAACTGTCAGTGGGTTCCTTAAGGGAAGATCCGAAGTTTGCAAAAAATCCTCAACAACAAAGTTTCACATTATGTTGATCATTTGGTCAGTGATTCAGTCATTAACCATCACTCTGCTTTCCATACACATAAGGAAACAACTTATTTTCCACTGTGCATCTGCATGCACAAAATGAATTGTTCTCATAAAGCTAAAGCACGTCAACCTCTGTACCATCCACAGTGTAATAGCTGAACAGGATAGAGTGGATGTGCGTCAATTGCAATGTGGGATAATAGGTCAGGAGGCCTGAATAGCACCATTGTTGGATGGAGGGGTGGAGGTGACGTATTAAAAGCACAGGGTCCAATTTTATCTTTAGGTATGATAATGTGTGCAGTGACACGTGTCTCACCACTAGCCGTATCTCTTCCCTGGGGGTGAGCCTCTCCAGGAGCTCACAACCCAGCTGGTAGCACAGAATGCTAGATTGGCACAGGCTGCACTCCGGGGCCTTCTCATCCTTCTGGCAGGTGTGTGAGCCCCCCCATGGGGCCTGGAAGACATTGTTGATGATGCCTACAATATCCTTTCCCAGGCTACTGTCTAGACCCAGCATCATACCATCATCCTGGAGCTCCATCTGGGACAACGAGGTGAAACAACCAGTAAAACAGGGGAATGGAAAGTGGGGCATGACTCAAATCTCAACATCCCACCTGTGTGTTTTGTTCACTGTAGACCATTTGTCTCCAAACAGATGAGCGATAACTAGCTTTGACTTGACACTACCTGAAGCAAAACGCTGAATGCAGTGCATTATACTATAACCTGCTCATGTTTTTGTCATGTCCAGTTTTGTTTTGTCAGATATTTGAGAGGCATTGGAACTGCGCTGCATACAACAAAACCGATATGTTGTCTGGGCCAGTCACCTGCTTCAGGATGAGGTCAAACATGAGGATGAAGCAACCGAGGTTCATGTCATCGTCGTCACAGTCCAGATCCAGAGCACAATGGCCAGTGGCATGACCCAGGTTCTTGAAGGGGCTGCAGCGTAGGGGGCTGCGAAACGGGCTCCTGAATGGACTGGGAAACGGGCTCAGGGTGTTGTGCTGCCCACGGCGGCCTGGGTCTGAGACCACGCTTACCTGCAGGAAGAACAGAGTGCAGAATATACAATGTGAAAAACAAATTACAAATCACAAATCTTTAGCTCTCATCATTCTGATGCTGCTGGTAGTTACAGTACGGTGATATAAAAATGTCCACAATAGCGCCACTTCAACTTTCAGCAATAAAAAGCCTTTTGCTGTCACATCACAGCAGGAATATCCTGGGTTCGAACCCTGGGTTTGTCCAACCTTGGGGGTCATCCCAGGTCATCCTCTGTGTGGAGTTTGCATGTTCTCCCCGTGTCTGCGGTGGGTTTCTCCGGGTGCTCCGATTTCCCCCACCATCAAAAAGACATGCATGTTGGGCATCCAGGTAGCCGGTTCAAATTCCCGTGTTACGTCCGGCTTGATCGGGCATCCCTACAGACACAATTGGTTGTGTCTGTGGGTGGGAAGCTGGATGTGGGTATGTGTCCTGGTCGCTGCACCAGGGCCTCCTCTGGTCAGTCGGGTTGCCTGTTCGGGGGGCGGGGGGGAATAGTGTGATCCTCCCACGCACTACATCCCCCTGGTAAAACTCCTCACTGTCAGGTGAAAAGAAGCAGCTGGCGACTCCACATGTATCAGAGGAGACATGTGGAGTCTGCAGCCCTCCCCGGATCAGCAGAGGGGGTGGAGCAGCGACCAGGATGGCTCGGAAGAGTGAGGTAATTGGATGGGTACAATGAGGGAGAAAAAGGGGGAAAATCCCCTCCCCCTCAAAAAAAAGACATGCATGTTAGGGTTAATACTCTGTCTGTGGCCTTGACTGAGGCATGGCAAGACGAACTGGAGCTGGTCCCCAGGAGCTGCACGGTGGCTGCCCACTGCTCCTAGCTACACAGCTAGGATGGGTTAAATGCAGAGAAAGAATTGCCCCACGGGGATTGATAAAGTAGTAAAAAAAAAAAATCCCAATGATAGTCAAGTTCAATTAAGCCCCTTAATAGAACTATTTTTAGACATTGGTGGTTACCATGGCAACGGATATTCCTGTGGACTACAGAGGACACTCACTGTATTATTTGGGGGGGCGGGGTCTTCTACACAAATGTCACAAATATATACCCTGACTTAATGCTGTAATGATTTGTCTGAGAAAAAGCAAAAATCCATATTTTAAACCACATGTCTTTGGGGCTTTTGAGAATGGATAAAATAAAATAAAATATAGAGGCTGGTTTTGCCCAATGTTGTGTTGAACGGGAGTAACTTCGGCATTGTAGTCTCTCTCACCCTACGAGCCCCCGTGTTGCTTGTCAGATCTGAGACCCGTGCCTTCCTCTGGTTGGCCAGTTCCTTCACGGAGTTCACCCCATCAGAGAACATCCCAATCAACAGCTGAAGAGGCACCACAATATCCAGCTCTGACAATACCTACGCCCAAACAGGATACACAAAAATAAATACAAACCAACTGCCGACAGCAGGACAGACACATTCACAAACACAAAGAAAGACTCAGAAATTTATATGGACGCAAACAAAAAACAGTGACAACAGATAAGTGTGTACACCATATGATATGTAAAATGGACACGACACTGAAAAGAAACACTCAAAGCAGCCAAAAAGGGGTGTAACTGTGTGACGCGCCACCTCTCAGTCTGATGTGAATGTGACCTATTTACCAAGATTGAGTCACTGCTATCTCTTGATCACAACTGTGATGGGAAACTTGAAAACTGTCCATGTATATAGGGCAGCAAGCTGTGAGTGCATATGGGATGAAAAGGCGAAATTGCTCCTGTCTCTCTCATTCTCACTAAGTGACCCAAATCCACATTCAGCAGGGGCCCCTGCCCAGACTCTCACTTCCGACGACAACCTGTTCAATTCACACATTGTGTGGACAGAACCATGGGATATGAAATGCAGAGTTTGTGTGTGTATGCAATCTGTGCATGTGTGCATGTGTGTGTGTGTGTGTGTGTGTGTGTGTGTGTGTGTGTGTGTGTGTGTGTGTGTGTGTGTGTGTGTGTGTGTGTGTGTGTGTGTGTGTTGTCACAAACTCACATGCAGCCACAGAAGAGCCTGCTCTTGCACTGACGCAGGGTAGCCAGAGAATCTGCAACTGATGAAGCCAAACATCTCTTCCATGGAGAACGGTAGCGGGCACAACTCAATATCAAACATCTTACTACAGGGAGAAGAGAAACAAAAGAAATAATATAAAGATTATATTCATGATGGAATTTTTGCATCAACATGCATTTTAATGCAGTCCCGTGTGTCTTATTGCAGGCATATGCAAGCTTATACATCTAACAAACAAGGTAACAATAAATAATAAGGTAACAGTAAATATGCTGTTGACCAAAAATAATGCATCCTCCCCCCAAATCAGTGTCAGTTTTATCAAAAACTGGAATGCAGTTGTTTGATTCTTCGCTTTCCCATGTTTCTTTCCTTATAATCAGATCGGTGGTCTCTGAGATACCACAGGTGACAGATGGGTGAAAAATATGATGCAGCCCCCACCATGAGACAATCAGCATCATTTTGCTCAAAAGGCAGTTGGTTATAACTGCTAGACAAATAAGAATGGAGGACAGCCATTTCTCATGATCACACAAGACAGCCACTCAGCTTGATCAGCACACCTGAGATAACCACCCATCCACCCATTTCCCAATGTGTCTCCCCGGAAACTAGCAGGGAGCACTTACGCCATAGGCACTGTGTTCAGGAACAAACATCATGCCCCACTAGTTCCATTAGGAATGACTTATCCATCGCTGAGACACTTCAGCGAATAGACTCTTCAATTGAAAAAAAAACTACAACGTGTCCCAGATTGACTTGAGAAGAAATAAAATGCTGTTTCATAGATTTCTGTATATTTTAAGAGTTTAGAGCACCACAAAAACACAGGAAGATTTCATCAGTCTGAAAAGTAGTGATGTTAACCAGTGATGTCAAACAAGGCGAAAGTCCAGGAGTAAAAGGTGGGTAAGCAGAAAATCATGCATAATGTGAATATAACCAATAAAGCACTCTGTACCAAAAAGGATAATAACAATAAATAATAATAATACATTTTATTTATTAAGTGCTTTTCAAAATATTCAAAGACGCTTTACATATGTAAAAATAAACATAGAAACAGCACACCAAAAGCATAAAACAACATTAATCACACGTTAAAATTCTGGAGAGGTGAGTTTTGATTAATGATTTGAACATGGACTGATCAGTGCAGTCTCTGATGTGTTTGGGGAAGCTCTGTCATCCCGGGTCCAGTGCTTGGTCCTGTATGGTGGGGACAGGTGGTTGGTGTCGGAGGTAGGTGTGAAGGCTTGCGGGAAGGAGTATGGTAGTGGAGCAGGTCGGGGGGGGGGTCTGGTTATGGGCGGCTTTGTGATAAGGAGAAAGACTTTGAATTGGATCTGTTGTAGGACAGGGAGCCAGTGGAGATTCTGGAGGACAGGGGTGATGTGGTCACAGGAGTGGGAATGGGTGAGCAGGTGGGCAGCAGAGTTCTGGAGTTAGATTAGGACTTTGGATGATGAGCCATAGAGAATGCTGTTGTAGTAGTCAATTCTAGATGTGATGAAGGCATGGATCAAGCTTTCAGCAGCAGATAAAGAGAGTGACGGGTGGAGATGAGTTATGTATTTTAGGTGGAAAAGGCAGTTCTGACAATGTGATTGACAAAGTGTTCAAAGGAGAGGTTGCTGTCAAAAATGAGGTTGTTGATGTGTGGGGAGGGGGAAACAGTGGAGTTATTGATGGTAAGGCAGAAGTTGTGGATGGTTTTGGTAAGGGATTTGGGACCGATGATGATCATGTCAGATTTATCACAATTTAGTTTGAGGAAGTTGGTTTGCATACATGATTTCATTTCATTGAGGCAATTGGTCAGACTGGAGTAAGTTGTAGTGGTGATGGATTTATTGGAGATGTAGAGCTGGATGTCATCAGCAAAACAGTGGAAATGGAGACCATGATGACGCATGATGTTACCAAGGCAGAGCATGTAAAGGGTGAACAGGAGAGGACCAAGCACCGAACCCTGGGGGATGCCTTGGGACAGAGGAGCAATGACGGGGGTGCAATTGTTAATGCTGGTGAACTGCTGTCTGTTTGTGAGATATGGCTTTAGCCATGAGAGGGCAGTACTGGTGATATTGAGGGAGGATTCAAGGCAGGAGGGAAGAATGGTGTGGTTGATGGTGTCAAAAGCTGCAGTGAGGTCGAGGAGGACGAGAATGCTGAGGGGGCCAGAGTCTGTGGAGAGGAGGAGGTCATTAGTGACTTTAAGGAGGGCTGTTTCTGTGCTGTGCTGTGAGCGGAAACCAGATTGAAATGGTTCCAACAGGTTGTTGGCGATGGGGTAAGGTTTGAGTTCGAAGCGACAACATGTTCCAGTATTGTTTTTATTACCCCCCTTTTTTCTCCCTACTTGTACCCATCCAACTACCCCACTCTTCTGAGCTGCTGCTTCACCCCCTCTGCCGATCCAGGAGGGCTGCGGACTACCACATGCTTCCTCCAATACATGTAGAGTCACCAGCCGCTTCTTTTCATCTGACAGTGAGGAGTTTCGCCAGGGGGACATAGTGCATGGGAGGATTATGCTATTACCCCCAGCCCCCCCAAACAGGCGCCCTGACTGACCAAAGGAGGCGCCAGTGCAGTGACCAGGACACATAACCACATCTGGCTTCCCACCCACAGACACGGCCAATTGTGTCTGTAGGAATGTTCAACCAAGCCGGAGGTAACAGGGGGATTCAAACCGGCAATCCCTATGTTAGTAGGTAATGGACTAGACCGCTATGCTACTCAGACACCCCTCGTTCCAGTATTTTTATTTATGTATTTATTTATTCCCCTTTTTCTCCCCAATTGTATCCGGCCAATTACCCCAGTCTTCCGAGCCGTCCCAGTCACTGCTCCACCCCCTCTGCCAATCCAGGGAGGGTTGCAAACTACCACATGCTTCCTCCGATACATGTGGAGATGCCAGCCGCTTCTTGACCGACCAAGCCGGACCATTGTGTCTGTAGGGATGTCCGGCCAAGCTGGAGGTAACTGACAGTGACCTGACCTGACAGTGAGGAGTTTCGCCATTCCCCCCCAGTTCCCCCTCCCCCCTGAACAGGTGCTCCGACCAACCAGAGGAGGCGCTAGTGCAGCGACCTGGACACATACCCACATCTGGCTTCCCAACCACAAAGACACGACCAATTGTGTCTGTAGGGATGCCTGACCAAGCCAGAGGTAATACGGGGATTTGAACTGGCGATCCCCGTTTTGGTAGACAACAGGATAGACTGCTACATTACCTGGACACCCAGATTTGAGATTTCTGAAAGATATTATGCGTTTGAATTTTGGGATGGGGATAGGGATGTCAATGGCTAAGCTTCCATGTTTAATGGTAATGAGAAATCACAATAAATATGAGCTGATATAATAACAGAAACTTACAAAGACATGTGAAAGCCACTTGCAGTTGCACCAACATCTAGATCTTATGCAGTTTAATAACATCAGTGAACATATTGCACCTCACAATAATCTCACACCTCATCTGGGCCAGTCGGTCTGATTTTCAAAATTACAGGAACACAGCAGTGAGATGCTCCAATCCCCAAGCTCAATCAAAATCCAACCACAATTGTCTGAGATATCACACATGACTCATGGATCTAAGAAAATAAGCCATGTAAGCAGCCAACTTGGGCCAAAAAGTGTTGTTTTGAACTTCCAGGACACAGCGGTAAGATTCTGGAGGGTGACAAGTTGTATCTTTCCCCCTTCGTGACAGTGAAAAACAATTACGGCTACACCAACATTTTGCTGTGGAAGTATTGAATGTACCTGAGCACTTCACGGAACTCTTTCAGCTGATGGTCGGGCACCTCGGTGCGGATGGCCTCCAGCCACTCAGGCATAAAACACTCCCAGAGCGGTTGACTGATCACATTGTAGGGTATCAGACATAGGATTCGGTTCAAGCCCTCTTTTAGCTGGGTTACCGTACTACACGACTTGTCCCAGTAACCGCCCACCTGGGGAAATATATGCACAGTCAGATTTGGATC
>NC_079226.1:21149682-21188425 GCF_029633865.1 Lampris incognitus
AGAGCAAACAGAGCAAATAACAGGATAAAATATTCTCACATACAGCAAGAACTTATCACTCTCAGTCTATAGGATTATTCAAACCACACTTTGTGGGTTCAGTGGCATATTTTGCTCACTGCAGGTACAGTACCAATGTGAAACACTGTTGCCTGGGCCAGTGTGACTGTACCTTATAACAGCCTCCACGGTGCACACCAGCTCCTCCGCCCCACACTCGCGGGTGTTGATGGGCGGGGGTGAGGTCTGATACAGATGGGTCTCCGCCGCAGCCCCCACCTCGCTGCTGTGGTGGTTGACATGGCAACGCTTGCAGTAGCGGACCGGCCGGTTGCCATGGCGCCCACAGCAGCCAGCTGAGAAGCAGGTGACGACTGCCCTCCTCACGTGAGAGCTACAGTTCTGTTGAGCCAGGAAATGAGGGGAGGACGGAAGAGAGAGTGACATGACGAGGGGGAGAGAGGACAGAAAGAGATGGGGTGGATGAGAGATGGAGAGAGAGGGCGAGCAAGGGAGAGTAAAGACAAAGTATGAATGAGAGATGGAGGAGAAGCAGCGACAGAAAGAATGCAAGGGTGAGGTAAAGGTGGGAGATAGAGATGGCGAGAGAGAAGAGAGAAAGAGAGGCCAAATAAGAGAGGAGGAAGAGTAAGTTTTAAAGAGCGAGAGTGTGGGCAAGGGAGAGAATGTAGGATGGGGTGAATGAGAGAGACGAGAGTGGGAGTTAGGTAGAAAGAAAAAGAGAGATGAGTGAGAGGAGAAAGGGAAAAGAGTGAAAGAGTAAGTGAGGGAGGGAGGAGAGAGAGAGGGTGGATGAGAGAAGAGACAGAGAGAGGGAAGGAAACAGAAAACAGCTTATTTTTATTTCTATCTTGAGAGTAGACAGACCAACAAAAACATATTGCAACCCCAACGTATCATGCAATCACACCACAATGACAAGCCTGTAAAAACAAATACACTTTCAGGTATCAGTGGAAGTCCTCAGCCCTCTCACATTATGCTGGCAAATAATATCCTTCTCCATCGGAACATCTCTATCTAGGGCGTTTGTTTAGAGATGTTTGTTTGCCCGTCCATATCAGCGGAGATGAAATAGTTCTTTATGTGTCCCCATGGTGTCTCGGGTTTCTAAAAATAAAATGGGTGGCAGTGGGGGACAGACCTAATCTGATAAGCCACTAATCTTTGGCCATTAGAGGGATGCATTGCTGCCTATCAAATTAACGTACCTTTTTCCCTTAGCGGAGGGTTCTCCCACTCGCCCGCTCATCTCTTACCAACAAAGAAACCCTGATGTGTCTCTAACATTACGTGGACGTGGTTTACACTGATTATTTTACTCTTATGTTTTGAGAGCCAGGGTGTACTCGACAGGTTTGCCTCCTGGCAAACGTGACAGACAACCACCTCCCAGGTTGCCTCAGTTAACAGTGACAGACCTGGAATGAGTCCATGAGTCCAGGTGGGAGTTTAAAGAGTTTCTGCAGGGAGTGGAACAAAGCTCGCTCAACACACGGTGGATTATGGCTGCTGGACGAACTAGAGCAGAGGACAGCTGTTTCCCATGACAACGCCGGGTGGCTGCTTTGCTTGATAAAGAGCACCTGAGTTCACCGCACAACCGATTCCTCCTGTGTCTCCATGGAAACCAGCGGGAAGCACTTACGCCATCGGCATCCCATTCCCGAACAATCGGCTCCATTAGAAATGACTCAGCCATCACTGAGGTACTCCAGTGAATAGGCTCTCCAAGTGAGCAAAAATTACAAAAGCTGGTCATAAACGATCTCATGTCGCATCCACAGATAAACGAAAATGACACGCTTTCGAAAAAGCTTACTAATTACATCATTAATGGTCAATAACTCATTTATAAATACATTATAAATGAGTGATAAGATGCTATGACGAATTAATAAAACAACTTTTTGGGTCGCTAGGTTGGGAGCCCACGTGGGGAGTCACCGCTGACATGCTCTCAGAGACCACGTGATTGGATGAAGCTAACCATGCCATTGTATGGTAGCCTCACTTACCACTCCCACTACCATCACTTAATACCTAACCTTAGTTATCACTTCTGCACAAAAATAATCCCTTGTGAATGCATTGCAAGGCATTTTTCAAGTCGTGTTATTTCTACGCCACTCACTGATGATGTGAATCTGCAGTCCTTGTCAGTCACTGGGTTTCTGATAGAATGTCTATGGAGATTCTCTCATATTGATAAAATGTGGGTTCCCAGCTTGGCAACCCAAACAGCCTTTTTATTAATGTATTGCAACATCTTATTTCTGATTTATAATCCATTAAAAACCAAAATAGCACAACTTTATTGGGTTCCCCCTTACTCAGCTGAAAAAATGTTTATAAACAATTACCAAAAGTACTTTAAATATGTTCATTATTCCATTGATGGGACATGAAAGAATATTCACAAAAACAAAACAAGCAAACCTTCGCAAAACACATTTTGTCTTTTGCTACGAAGTGTTCACATTAAGCATGAAGGAAACCACTGTTTAGAGCATTTGTGACCAAAAAACATCAGCATAGAGACTCTTGAGGTAATTAGAGGTCACAGTGCATGGGGGCTAATGAAGAGGAGTCAAAGACACATACAAACACACCAGAGAGGGAAAATGAAATGCATGCTGCTTACCTTCTTTTGACAAATGGCAGATATCTCAGCTGTGGAGGTGAAGTCACAGAATTACTTAATACAGCCTGAAAAAGTAGCTTGTAAAAACAAATCCACTCTTCGATGTATGGTACACTGTGTCTATCTTCTATTTACTGTTTGTGTGTGTGTGTGTCTCAGTATCTGAAGGGAAAGAAGATTAGCTGAAGGCTGAAATTAATATTGCAACCCAAATGCCCAACTGTTTGTGAATGCTCACCTTGGGGCAACAGAACATCAACAAGCCATTCAGCATGGTCTCTGTAAAGGTCAGAGAAATATATAAATAAAACTTGATTTGCAGCGCTTATATACTCTACTAGCAGAAATTTACACGTGGTAGTTTAACCTTTCCTGACTAACGAAGCTACAGAGGCCGGGACACAGATCAAATTCTCCCACATCAAAGACAATGGCAAACCGCGGAGCCGTACAATTACAGCATGGTACACCTTAGAGAAAATGGGGCAACAAGTGGCTGTGTTGTTTTGCGAAGATGATCTCATTAACAGCATGAGGGAATTATGTAACCATGGCAATGTGTTTCAAGAGCGGAATAATGAGGCAGGCAGTAGGTGATGCATGTTTGGAATGGCATCTCGCTGAAGGAGGGGGAGGATGAAGCGATGCAGGGATGTGGAGGACAGGGTGGAAGCAGAAACATACCCTGCTATCCTTTGGCTGCACTCCTCGCATATGTAAAGAGGAGGAGGCTTGTCTCCCAGGGCAACAGAAAGAGTGGGATCAATGCACATCTGTAAACGTAACAGGTGGTGTCAGTGAGTACAGATACATCTTTGTTTCAGAGACGTTTGATCATGGGGGTGTAAAATGTCACCGGTGACATCGCAGCTACTCCTGGACAGTACTACTGATCATTACAAAATCCTTTTCTTGCATGAAGCTGCTGATAACATTTTTCTTTTCCCACTCTAACACAGTAGAGTCTGGGAACAATGTATATCATATTTCAACTGGAGCAAAATCTCTGACCCCTATACCTTTCTCACTCCTTGTCTCTGTGCGGATGGCTGCATGCATATGTTGTACTCTGCTGTCTTGTGATCTGTGCATGGCCCTGTATTAAAGCCCAGTGCTTATGGCCTTGATGTTCAGATGGTGTTTTATGATTCACTGTTCTCACTTGACGATGCCCTATCCTCAAGGGCTGTGTTGGGTCACCACTTCCAATTAAGCCCCATTTTACCACCATACCCCCTACCTGGTCAAGGTAATTGAAATCTGGCCCCTGTCTGAGTGCCCCCTGTTTGCATTCTATTTGTCAGTTTTGAGCACAGCTGAGCAAAGACAAGCAGAGCAGGTACAGCAGAGCAGAGTGACAGAAACAGGCCTTGAGTTGCACAGTAACTGATATCCTTATCCCACTCACACAACCACCCAGGCATTCTCTGATTTATTTACCGTGGCGCTCATAAGAACAAACACGCAGACACACACGGTTGAACTGAGAGTGGAAATCTGGCACATGCCATGCATATCGGCTATGAACGTTCTCAATGGAGGTCTGCGCTAGGTACTGGGTATACTGCTCATTTACCTTCCAGTGATGACAAGGGTCTTTTTTTTGAAGAGATTATTAGACTTATTTTAAGGGGGATGGGGAGCAGGGAGTGCAAACAATGAACTCCATCTGTGTATTGAATCCCTTTTTGATGTTTGAAAAAACAGGTCACCTTAACAGCAGGTTTATTGATGGCATTGTGACACTCAATGTGTTGACAGTGGATGGGGTTCCAGGCTGTGAAGAAAGAGAAAAAAAATGAGCTAAGAATGAGTTGATTGGGGGAAACAGGAGAAAGTTGGGTGATAGGTTTTGATCCGAGTCATGCATATTCTGACCTGTGTACTGCAGTCCTCTGTATTCACTTATGGCTCCGGGGGGCTTGAGGTTTGGCCAGTAATGAAATAGCATCTGCACCGCTGGAGGCTTCACTTGGGATGGTCCATAGGATATTACATAAAGCAAATCCTGCACAAAGTATATACCATGGTGATCAACTTTTACGATGCAATCCCAAGATTTGTGTATTAGACATTGCAGCACGATGACAATGGCTGAATTTAACAGTGCTTTGTCCATTTTAGAAAAAAAAATCAAAACACATCTGTTATTGGTCAATATCAAAGGAAACACATGATTATATCATCTGAGATTTTTAAAATAAAGGGTTTAGAATACAGTGGTAAATGAAGAATTTCCCTACCATGCCGGCACTCACTGTCTGAGTTAATGTCCAATTTTTCCAATGAAAAATTTCCCATTTTGGAATGAAACTACTACTACTTTCGGCTGCTCCCGTTAGGAGTCGCCACAGCAGCTCATCCATTTTCATTTCTATTCCATTTTGGAATGAAATTTTGTAACTATCATTTTCACAAACAATTTTGACTATAAACGTCATATATTTATCAAAAAAATACCTTCCACACTTCCTGTTTGTGCTTCATTAGACACTCCAGCAATTGACAGTGATATACTAGAAAAAAAGTAGAGATCAACTTGAGTTGACAGACAGCCATTGCCCAATATACACATCTAGGTCACATCTAGTTATCTAGATCATGTCCATTTATGTGTGCATGGTTTTAAAGCAGCCAACATTTATTAGATGTACTTTGTCCTGCAGAGTGACAGTTTACCTGGATTTGAGGTGTACTGCATTGCAATCATAAGCATAGAGGAAGCAGAAAGGTTGACATATGCTGGGACACCCCCCTCCCTTCGTGTGGAACCCACTATGGACGAGCAAGGAAGAGACAGAAAAGACATCATAACCGCTTGAAAGATTACTTTCATATCCTGTGGGATTGATAATGGTAATGATGGTGGTGGTGGTGGTCACCAAAGTTGATGTGTGTGAGTGTGGGGGCATGTAAGGTGGCCATCATTGCATCAGCTGGATCACAGCCTGGAAGCATTAATGACATAGGCTTTCATTCAACAGTGGAAAATCTTATTTACAAAACTCTTCACCCACTCATCACCCACTGGATGGTAAGGTTTCACTACAACGGGGGATGATGGGACATATTATCTTCAGTACAATATATCATACTCACATATAGCCATGGGAAGGAAAGAGGTGCTCAGGTACTCAATGATGTCTTTGTGGAGGAAAGAGGGGAATGTAGCTAAAGTGGAGATCATTGTATAGGGCAAAGTGCTGAGAATATCATCACTGAGAAAGGGCAGGAGGCAAGTTGTTGTGTAAAATATGGACTGTCCAAGATCTGACGAGAAAGGGAAAAGGCAAAAAAAAAGACAGAGATACACAGACACTCATTCAATAGACTGCATATACAGTATAAACATACTGTATGCAAGAACAATATTAAAAATACATGAAAAGTCATGAATTCATTGGGAAGATAACAGCAGAAAACAGAGCATTTTGAACATGAATCTTAATTGAGAACAGTGGAGTTTCTGTAAAAGCCATTTCCCTCAGCAAGAAGTAGAGCATTCTAGTTGAGGAGATGGGTTTTCATGCTTTTGAGCTATTTCTAACAGTGGTAAAATATTCATTATTAATTAAAATATTAATGACAAACAAGAGCATTGACTGTGATGTATCCTCCAGCCCGAGGAAAACACTGTGGAAATAGCTTATTCTGAAATGCATTCCAAATGTATTAGGAAATGCCATTCTGAAATGACAGAAAGCCGGTTCCTTGATCCGAAGTGCATTTTACATTTAACGAATATATTTGCGCATCACAGCATGATCACAATATTCATAACAATAATAAAGTACATTTCTCCCACTTTACATAACAAACATGCAATCAGGTATGATACACAGAAGAGTAGGCCTAGGTCTGATTTTTCCCATTTGTTATGAGCAATTGAGTTGATAAGATCCAGCGTGCTCCCAATCACCCCATGCAGCCCTCAAGATCCTCAGAAGGACTCCTCTCCTCCCGTTACAAAGAGGCCAAAAAAAGCAGCAGTGGCTTCATGCAGGCCAGACGGCTCAGGGATGATGATGACAAACAGTGGTGCACTGGGGCCTTGACTCACCATGCTGACCGTGCTGCAGCAGGGGCACCAGGTCAAGCAGGGTCACGAGGGTCACATAGAGGCCCTGATAGTCCAGAGAGGGGTACTCTGAGAGCTGAGCGTCCCGACTCTGCTGCCCCTGCCCCCCGCGGTCTGATGGGGCATCGCGCAGAACGCTGTAAAGGAGGGAGCGAGTAACTGTAGGGTTGATGGAACTGACTTGTGGTCTTAGAGATGGGGTGAGTGGGAATGGCACAGGAAAAAGACACATGGTCATGGGCACGGCCAAATTGGAAGCTTCCTGGTTCTCCTTCCTGCCTGTGCGGGACAGAATGCTGCTCCGGGGTGGGGTGGGGGGGTTGGGGAGGGAAAGGGGGGGGGAGGGAGGGAGGGTAAGGGGGGGACAAGGGAAAAAAAGAGACAACAAAGACACAAAGAAACAGCACATTACATTGAAATGGCACTACAGAGACAGCGTAAATAGAAAAAAACAAACCCAGATAGACCCCACATAGGATGCAGTGTCTCACTATTTCACCATACCACCGAGGGCACAGGCAATTTTTTTCCCCCTGCTTTATCTGTTCAGGGTTCAGACTTTAATTTGTAGTTAAGTGTTTTGTCTATCTTTGCACTTGGAAAAAAAAAACAAAAAACATGAGCACAAACTGCAATGATCACTGCATCTCATGCGTATCTGGTGACAAGGAGCAAAAATATAAAAAATGGCATGTTTTCAGTGGCAACCCCATACTTCTCCAAAAAAGGACAGTACAAAGGACTGTCCCTCGATGGCTGCCATCATCCAATCAATAAGGTCAGCAGCTACCATGTCAAGAAGCCAAAGGGCCGTGGTAGTTTTCAATAAATTTCCTTGTCTTTAGTGGGGCTGTCAAGGATGGGAGTGACACCAAATTGGTTAGGGAAAATACAGAGGTGACACTTTTGAAACATGCTTCAGCCAGTAATAAACATGTGTGTGAGGTTAGATCAAATGTTCTTAGGTCACAGCACATGTTTATTGCACCAGAGAAATAATGTCTGTATGCATAAATTATGATACTGTACCAGTATCATTGGGAGAAATAATGAGATCCAACAGGCATATGGATTTGGGTCTCTAAAATAAATGTAACAACTAATCTACGGTACGGGAGAAACTATAATGACAAGGGAATAGGTTGTATCGGGGGGTGGGGGGGTGGAGGGATGACCAGTAGCATTATGTTTGTGAGCTAATGGGGGATGGTTGCTTGTGTTTGCTGTCCCCTTTGGAAAGGTGGTGGGCATTTTGCAGTTTTAGAATAAGCAAGGACTAGTTGGATTGAGTGCGAGGCATCTAGGGAGAAGGGGGAGGGAGGGGTGGGGGCAGGGGTGGGGAGGGCCAGAGAGCGTTGCTCTTTTACTGCACATTACTGAAGAGCTAAACTGTCCTATCAGACAAATGATAGGGATTTATCACGAGAGCCCACATTGGGAACACTGATGCATTGTTCTCTGAAAGGTCCTTCACAGAAGTGGAGGTGCAGCGTTTCTATAGGGCCAGTGAATATGAAGAGTTCAGTAAAGACACACTGCATACTGCCATGACTTCAACATTAGATACATATGGTCAGGACTGTTACAGGGTTATCAGAAGCATGAAGGCCTGACAGCTTCTGACTCGTCCCTTCAAAGTTATAGTTTGCAGGATTTCAGTCAGTGTGGACAATTCCTACAACTGTCGTTATACAACTTCTTGTGGAAATCAATCAGGAATTAATACAGAACAAAACGACTGTACCTCACAGAGTATGACTTTTTTCCACTGGCCATTTCTCAAGACAGTAAACAGTATTAATTTGAACAATGATCAAGAGGCTTAAACAGAGATACAGCCACACGCACAGACATCCACACACATTGAACACATAGCCACACAGGATTTCACAGAAAAAGTACACACATACGTACTGTACACATGACACAAACGCACATCCTTCACACAAAACACATGTAGAAATGCACTGATACAGACATGTGACATACACTGACTATCAAACCCTGCACTCCCTCTTTGCTCTCTATAGAAAAAAAGAGAACCCTTGCTATGGATTAATCAATCAATTATCCAAGTACAATCAAGTTTGTCTAAAAGTGATGAATTTTTCATTGACCGTCAGAGCAAAGAAACACCACCGTGCAGCATTTTGACTCATGTTAGCTTGGAACAGTGTCAGGTATGGACTGTCTGAGGAGTGATACATTTTGGCATGGAGTCAGCAAGACTCGAGTCCACGGCTCACTGGTGCAGAGAGCTCAACAGCTTTACTTGTGAGTAACTTTCTAGCTGAGCTGGAAGCTGTGTCTGGCACCTACAGCACCCCCCCCCCCGTCTGCAGGAATACCACACATAACCCAGCCTCTTCTTTTACGAGACAACGGTAATCACCTGTTAATTTCAAAACAAAGGGAGGCGTTCTCTTTCTATACTGTCTTCAGTTAAGGCTGATCCCCCTTTGATGCCGCGTAAATTGAATATTAAACTGGCCATTCCATCCTCTGTCTTTAAAGGGGCCTCTTTTGACATAGTGGGTGGCATGGCTCAGGAGGTAGAGCGGGTCGGCTAGTAATCGGAAGGTCACTTGTTCGACCCCCAGTGAGCAGGTTGGCAGCTTGCATGGCAGCCTCCGCCACCAGCATATGAATGTGTGTGTGAATGGGTGAATGTGAGGTGTACATTGTAAAGCACGTTGAGTGGTTGGTAGACTAGAAAAGCGCTATATAAATGCAGGCCATTTACCATTTACCATATATCCCAGTTCTACCTTTCAAGGCTCGCTGGTCCTTTGCGCCCCCTAGTTTCGTTCTTTCTACCTTATTCGTGCCCCTACCCGGGGACACAGATATACAGGTGTATGCACAGTCCTGGAAACTTCGTGTTTAATGTGGGCAGCATGGTTAGAAATGCATATCAGAGGTGAAGGACAACAACAGCAACAACAACAACAACTTAGTTTTGTATAGCGCCTTTCAAGGAACCCAAGGACACTGTGCTCTGGTAAAATATGAAGCAAGTTTTATAGTGTCTTCCTGAGCGCAAGTCCTTTCACACTCAAGTAAGCCTGGCTCACAGAGATAAACTATAGTAGTCATTTCAGCTAACACCCTGCCATAACACAGAAGGCCAAAGTCACAACCCCTGTCATGCTCCATCTGTGCCACGGACATATGAGGTACCATGTTTACGGCAACATAGCGGCTGGCTACCAGTGCAGAAGCAGCCCCTCAGCAAAGCTCAGAGTATGCTAGATACTCTGTGTGGGAGCGTTTCAAAAGAGGAATAATCCTTACGGGTCTGAGGCATATGTTACGCTGTAGAAATGAAGCGCACTGCCACTCTAAAATAGATTGAACTAAGCTGATAATAATGATCAAAGTGGGGCATAGAAGTTTGGGCTTTCTTTTAATACCACCCTTTCGTGAATGAGCTAATATATATTTGTGCAACCCTGCAGGTTTTTGTGAACCCAGTGGAATTCATACTGGAAACCCATCTAGACAGATTTATCTGGTCGCCATGCTGTTGTTGATTTGGAAAGAAGCCTCAGCCAGAAGCAGGAAAATGACACTCATCTAAATTGGTTGTGTCCAAAATGGCTGCTGACTTGACCTGTGGTGGAGAAGGACATAACATGCTGTTCCCTTCACAGCCTCACACTACACCCAGGGGACAGACTGACCCTCCAACTACGGCGTCGGAGGGATTTGGCCTCCACCAGTCCCACCGGAGAGGACACAACAGGCTGCCCCAGGGAAATGTTCATCTAGCAGTCAACTGCTGAATCAATCATTGCCACAGCCATCTCTACTTGTTCTGGTATATCCATACCATGACTCCTGAGGAGCCCCCTTTGGCCCATCTGAATGGTCAATTTAAAGCCACACATATTTTGCAGTCTAGAACTGGAGTTTAATCCTATCCCATGAAGTAGGACAGCTATTGACAGATCAGAGGATGGAGCTGGCCAATTAGTTTATTGTAAACCTCATCTAAATGAGTCCCAATTTGTCATATTGTCAAGTCAATCCCTGTCAAACCTAGCTAGGCCTCCTAGATGAGCGAGTATGTCAGAACAACCTAAGTCACTTCATCTTATTAGGATGGTATCTAAATATCAGTCTATATAGTCCAGTACTTCACCTGTTGGTTCCAGCGCAGGGTACTTACCTGAGCAGGGTTTGGGAAAAGTATTTCAGTGTGTTTGCAATGTCTGTTCCAGAGGGCACAGGGTAAATATTGTGTTGCACACGGTTGTGATACTCTTGCAAGTATCGAATCTTAGAAGCAACTGGACAAAACAAAGAGCAGAGTAAGAAAATCAACTGTTGGTATAGCTATACCCCAAACAGTCTATCTTTATTTACATCTGAAAGCTAGATCCCTCAGATATTTTTTAAACTGAGCAGGTAGATGGCACAACATGCGTAAAGCTGTTTCTCGGTATTCTTTTAAACCGTCTTACTGGTTGGGCAAAATCCCTATGCAACAAACCAACAGCATGTTTGATGCCACATGGCCGCCTCAGCTTTCAAGTTAAACAAATCGTCTGTGTTCTCATGGCAACTCGGCTCTATTTGCTTTAGACCAGGTGACCTTTCAGTATGGCAGCTAGGTCACAACAAGCCCCAGGGGTGGCAATAATCTCATGGTTAGAGAAGCAATTTCATGATCAAAAAGGTAACTGACTCAAATCCCAGCAAAAGCAGGGCAGATTGGGGTTAGGTTTGAAATGTGCGTGTGAGTGTGTGTGTGTGGGGGGGGGGGGTTGCTCCAAAAGCAGCCAGTAGAGTACTTTTTAGCAAGGCACTTTAACCCCATCTGTTCCAGTAGAGTTGCTCAATGGCCAGTAATACATGACTGTGGTTGTGCTGGGCAGCTCCCAGGTATAAGTCTCAGAGTTATGTATATGTTCTCTCTCTCTCTCTCTCTCTCTCTCTCTCTCTCTCTCTCTCTCTCTCTCTCTCTCTCTCTCTCTCTCTCTCTCTCTCTCTCTCTCTCTCTCTCTCTCTCTCTCTCTCTCTCTCTCTCTCTCTCTCACACACACACACCTGTAACCCCTAACTCAGGCCATAGCACTATCGCTCTATATATGAATGTAACATTAGTTGTTTTACCAGGTAAAAAAAAAAAAAGAGAGTTAAATTATAGTGATGTTATTGTTGTCCTAGTTTGTATTGACTTCGGGGCAGTGGTAGTATGTAGCTCCTTCCCTGACCTGTAAATGACAAACCCCAAAATAAAAATAACAGCTGTAGGCTTAAAGGAATATTAATGTGTGTGTGTGTGTGTGTGTGTGTGTGTGTGTGTGTGTGTGTGTGTGTGTGTGTGTGTGTGTGTGTGTGTGTGTGTGTGTGTGTGTGTGTGTGTGTGTGTGTGTGTGTGTAGCAAGAGGAAAGCGAGAGAGAGAAAGAAAGCGAGAGAGCGCAAGAGAGAGCGTGTGTGTATGTGTGTTTGTTTGCATTTATGGTGTGTACTTGTGTGTAGTGAAAGCCTATCCTGCCATGCATAGAATTTGCTCTTTTGTTCTTAATATCATACATTCTGAGTGGCAAACAAATGCATTTTGAGAAAAAAAACAAGTGTAACTTTATCTAGTTAACGAATATCAACTATGTCCAGAAAACACCTCCTGCCTTTATTCTATACGGTACCATCTATCATTTCGTTGAACAAATCAGCAGAGCAATATGCAATCTTACCCTAAATGCCACAATTACAAGGGAACTTTTAGCTGAATATGAGACTGAAATGAACAGCTTTGACTGTACATGGGAGTCTACAGCAATGATGTAAACCGATCAATGGCAGAAAATCTATGCTGCACTCAACTAGCTTCACGGAAGGATATACATTTCTGAGCCTTAATCCCTAATCTTAAAACATGACGACCTCACGAAGCGGCTGCCCACCCGTTCAAAAGCGCAAATTAAAAAAAAGAAAAAAGCGAGGAGAAAAATGATTCAGCTGCCCGCCACGTCTTTAAGCAGAGGACGCGCCTGATCAATCCCCGTTTACTGATCAGTCTAACGAAGGATCTGCCAGGTCGACCTTGAGGCCGTCATACCTTCGCATTTCACACATTTTCAAAAAACCGCTGTCCGGGGTAGCAACGGGGCTGTTTTTCCAATGTATTTTAGCCACACGGCAGCGCACCCCACCCCCTCCACCACCACCAGCAGCACCAGCACCAGCAGCCCCTCCAACCGTCCTCCGCAGTGGGAAGACGTGTTGCAACCTGCCCTGGCAACGGCGGTTTCATCACCGAGGACAGCTCCCTCATTCGAGCGTCTCAACAATAAAACCAAACAACCCCCCTCCCCCCAAAAAAGGTGTACAGTTTTTTTAAATATTGATAATATTTTTAAAAAAGGGAGGAGGGTGGATGGGTGTGGGTGTGTGGGGAAGAAATACACAGAGCGGTACTTACATTGTTCGGCTTTCGTAGACATTTTCGTTGACACTTCAGGAAACATCCAATTGGTGTGTTTTTTGTTCTTCCTCCTCCTCCTCCCCGGCGGTGTGTTTCCCTCCGCCGCGAAAAAAGTGAATGCGCCCCCCCCCCCCCCGCTTCGGTTGATTGTACCACTTCGCGCGAAGCGTTTGTTTTTTGTTTTTTGGGGGGTTTGTGTGTGTGTGTGTGTGTGTGTGTGTGTGTGTGTGTTTGTTTTTTTTACGGTAAAAAGCGGTTAAAATGATTTAATAAGGTTACGGCGGCACTAAAAAGACAGCGTGTGTGTTTTTTTTTAAAGAAAAATGAATGTATTGAGAAACGTATACTCTTGAGATGGTGGTCTGTAAACTTGATATGGAGCCGCCAACACCTTGCCAAATGGACTG
Organism: Lampris incognitus; assembly: GCF_029633865.1. Classification (NCBI taxonomy): domain Eukaryota; kingdom Metazoa; phylum Chordata; class Actinopteri; order Lampriformes; family Lampridae; genus Lampris; species Lampris incognitus. Next base: position 21,163,267 of record NC_079226.1, read on the forward strand.
ATCCATTTTGCACAAAATGTCATTCAAGAATTCGCTTTGAACTACCCCGTCATTTTCTATAGACTTGATTTACAACAACACAAAAAGAAGGGGGGGTTATGGAGGGAGTTTGTTTTGTTCCCTAATGCATTTAGGTGAATACACACACACACACACACACACACACACACACACACACACACACACACACACACACACACACACACACACACACACACACACACACACACACATACCGTGCTGCACATGAGTGACTTAACATGCAACAGATGGTTGTGTGAGGACACATGCACTTGCACTTTCTCATTTCGTGGGGGGGGGGGTTCCTTTGTGACTTCCAACATTTATCCCGATTCTTAGTGAAGAAGAAGGAAGTCGAGAAAAGTTTGAAACCCATGTTCACGCTTTGATGATGTACGTGATTATTTGTTGTTGTTCTTTTCTTCTTCTTTTTTTTCAAGATTAAAATGGAGGGGAGGGGTGATTTGTGGTAAAGGAGGCCTTAATTGAATTCCCTCCGTGGGGATGAGATATAAACAGACATTAGATTGTAAAACAAACAGAGACTGACAAGCCGGACCCTTTCCAGAAAACCTTTGTTTGTGCCAAGAGCTACTGGAGTATTCCCACGTCCAGCTGATAAAGTAACAACATCCGGTCCGTGGAGGTCCTGCAGGGTGACCCCTCTGCTCTCACTATAAGTTAATAATCTAAATATGATCAAACATGCATTTTCCAAATATTACCTTCATAAGTGTTATCAAGCCAGCCATTTACACAGAATTGCATGTATGGTTTACTTTTCCTCTCTTGTAAGTATAGATAAAACAACAACAACACAGTATTTTGCACATCATATTCTTTATACAGACGAACATGTTTCATCATGCTACAATCGTCACATTCTCCAAGATGTGTGTTTTCATTGGTACTTTTTTTTACAAATTTGATCCAGGTACATGCAGAAACAGTACAAAGCTTGCTTGTTTTGCGTGCAGAAATCATGTTGGCGATAGGTCATGGTTGTGGAGGTGATCGGTGGCGGTATGCTGGGATGTGGTGCATGATCCAACCGGCCGGGGCCAGGAGAGTCATGGCAAACACAAATATCGTGAAGAGAGATTGCTGCAAGCGAATCAGAGGAAACAGATGAGGGGTTGATTAAATTATGCTACAGTAATCGTTGCCTGTCTTACCAAGAGAATAAGGGAGGACAGTGACAGGCCCAAGCACACTCACATACACATTGAAAGTACTAAAGTACAACGCCATGTTTCTCTATGCCTCTCATCTCACCATCAACAGGTTTAAAAGATTGGACCAACAGACATATGTCTCGGGGGCTCCTGATTTTGGCCTCCAATGAGATTTGCATCAAAGCAGTCATAATTTCCGTCTTCCTGTCCCAGCATTTCTCTTATCCCATGGCGCTCTGAAATTCCTTGCTACAGCCAGGGCAGACATTATATTAAAAAAAAACCTTCTGCAGTATGTCCCCAAAGTGAGCTCAGCAGATAGTTATAGGCATCAATGACAGATAGTGTATTGCAGTACCATCATAAGATCTTTTTACAGGGGGGTAGAGCTTGGCTACACTAACTTATGGATAAGAAATTAATAAAACATCTCTCCCACTCTGCTGGCTGGGAAACGCAACTCGCCTGAGTTCCCCGCATCAGGGGCTTTTAAAGGATATGTAATAGATACTGACCTCCAGGACCAACTTCACTCGCTGCTTATAATGCTTGTTTTGAACGATCACTTGTCACTGCTGACCCTAAAATTTGCTTGATCTTAGTTTAGCGCACAGCTGCCATGCACACTCAAGTACATCTGCAGACAATGAGTTATGGTGACATGAGATTTAATGATGTCGCATCGCAATGAGCATTCATGCATCACTCAACCCCACCATTGGATCATTGCTCAGTTAATTTCATTCATATAACAACCACTATACAAAGACTGTCTGTTCTTACCACTGGCCCAATCTTATCCTTGGGTGGCTTGCTCTGGATTTTTGACCTGTGATCCTGCTGAACAACTTTCATCTGCACCATGGACCTGGTAAGTATGCGTCTCCTGTGTAGGGGTAGCATCCCTCTGCTTAGTGCTATGCGGCTGGAGGTCACCTTTTTCTACTTCAAGGCAGTGTTAGTCTGAAGAGAATTCCTTCCACATCCTGTTAGATTTTAACAGATGGTCACTGCTTTCACCGAGTTCCCATCGCTGTTTCCTGGGAGGAGTCACTTCCATAAACACTGCAGGAAACATTCTGGTCATCAGCCCCTTATGATGAGAATTCTTGTCCCTGCTGTAGGATGTCAAATTCTAGTGACTTACATGCACCCTTACACCTGTCAGGAAGCACCAACGCATAGTCAACATTTGGCTGCCATGTTTGATTAAAGCTAAGGTAAAATTACCATTGGTTCATCACATCAAATAACCCAGTGAATGTACATTTTCAACAGAAATCAAAGCCAACATTATAGTAAACTCTGAGTTATACATACCACATTAAACCATTGAGTCTAAAGCCAGTGCACGGAAGAATAGATGCCAAAGAAGCCCACGTAACTATGCAAAAGATGATACATTTTAAATCAGAAAAATATCAAAGAATAAATTATTATGATTTAAAAAAAACTGGGACAAGACCAGTTAGTTTAAAATGGAAGAAGGCAACAAGGCCCAAAGGAAAATACTAATGGGATTGATATAATTATGACCCTGTAGTGTAATTGTTGGTGTGCACATATACCTATAATAAATTAATACAACTCATATTCAATCAAGTATCACCTTCTGTTCAACATGAAACGGACAGTAGAGATACTTGGTGATTTACATTGCATTGTGTATTGTGTCGCCCTCAGCTGGAGATCTTTGACATTTCAATCTGTTGCAGACTAGACTGTTGCTAACTCGTAACTTTACGATAATAACAGATTTATTTACTTATAAAACCGATTTTGTGTAGAAATACAACGTCAGCTCAAGGTAACTTACCAATACTAAACTAATAAAAACTGCAGCATGGGCTATATAAAGGACACATTCCAAGAACAGAACAGAACAGAACAGAATAGAACAGAACAGAGTAGAATAGAATAGAATAGAATAGAATAGAATAGAATAGAATAGAATAGAATATATGCAGGTCAAACAGTTTCATAAGATTTGAAAACATTGCAAGCGTAAAATGGCTTTAAAACTCTGGCCTGCCATCTAAAATACCCTAGAGCAAACCGTTGCATGACTTGACTCGACCATTTTCCAAGACATACCTTGTTTCACCATTTCTATTATCTTACTAAAAAAACTCCTGGAGAATAAAATTCCCTGCTTATAACATTCACGTCAGCATGAAAGGAGTCACAGACATTTGAATTTCGTTTGTAGAACAGTCTTTCTTTTTTCCCAGGGACTCAAATCCATCTGCACTTTCAACTGCATTATCCTGCAACAATAACCCAACTTTGATCAGATAGATAGATAGATAGATAGATAGATAGATAGATAGATAGATAGATAGATAGATAGATAGATAGATAGATAGATAGATAGATAGATAGATAGATAGATAGATAGATAGATAGATAGATAGATAGATAGATAGATAGATAGATAGATAGATAGATAGATAGATAGATAGATAGATAGATAGATAGATAGATAGATAGATAGATAGATAGATAGATAAGGAAAGGCGACTAAATGTTCACTGTGATGGATTGCCTATGACTGGTGTGGTCCTTTAATAAAAGTGGCCAGAAACTCCTGAGCGTCTCGGTGGCACCCACAAGGCCAGCACTGGGAGACTAAGAGGGAGTTTCTTCCTTCAGACCACAAGGACACTAAACTCAACATAATAATATCAATTACATTTGTAATACTACTGCCACTTTTACCACCCTTCATCAGACACTTTACACTTTACTCATTCAGACTATTTGTGCACTTGTACTTTTACTTACTTGTACTTGTATTTTATATGGCAACTGCACATCGTATATAAATGTATTTATTGGGGTACACCTTCTGTATACTCTCAGGATAATTTTCTAACTTTTTAAAAATTGTATTGCATTTCAAAGAAAGTACTTGTATTTGTATTTTATTCTCATTTTATAATTATTATTGTTGATTTCTGTTGTTGCGCCGTTTTGGAGTTGTCAAAAAAGAATTTCCCTGCTTATTGTACTTGCAGACCCTGTGACGGCCTGGTGACCTGTCCAGGGGTCTCCCCACCTGCTGCCCAATGACTGCTGGCATAGGCTCCAGCATCCCCGCGACCCTGAGAGCAGGATAAGCGGTTTGGAAATGGATGAATGGATTGTACTTGTAGATGAAGTAAGTGACAAATAAACCTCTGAATCTTGACACTTGAATCTTGGATCTTGGACCTTGGACCTTGGACCTTGAATCCTGAATTTTTTTATCTTGAATCTCTGAATATTAAATCTTGAATCTTTGAAACTTGACTCTTTAAATCTTGAATCTTTGAATATCAAATCTTGAATCTTTGAATCTTGACTCTTTAAATCTTGAATCTTTGAATCTTGAATCTTTAGGTTAGGTGAAATGCTGTTTTTTTGGCTATATTTTTGTGTTCTTGTCTTGTGTTGTATTTCTTTGTTGTTGTCTTTAACATGGACCTACCTTTGTGTCTGAATAAAGTAAGATTCGATTGATTGATTTGAATCTTGAATCCTGGTCGTCGCTGCCCCAGTCGTGCCGCTAGAGGGCGCTTGCAAATCTGACATCGCCGCTTCCGACAGCGTCGGGCCTCTGGGCCACTCAGCATTCAGCGCTGGGATAGGCCACAAAACCACCCAACCAGGCGTTGTGCTACTATGGGGAAATACCTAACCCGATCGAGGGGATGGTTTAGTTCCAATTGACGGAAATTGTTTTGTTTTTGTTTTTTTGTTTTTATACTGGGAATCTATCGAAAAGTCAATTCGGGTGGAAATGTATAGCGGAGCGGAGATCAACTGTATGCGCTGACGTCGAGCCGTGCGTAATGAACGGAGTTGGAGAAAGAAGGTGTTGAGCCGCATTTTTTCCTCCCTGCCAGGGACAACTTAACGTCGGCTGCACTACAGGGGAATCCACAGAGGCTAAGGGCAACAAGAAGGCGAGAGAAAAAGAAGAGAGTGGTCGGAGGACTTTTGACTCCCGGGTAAAATACACCTTAAACGTCTGCTTTTGAACAGTTCCGCTGCGTCCTACTTGAAGTAAATTGTCTATAGCTTCTTCCTAAAGGGTGGCGACACAAGAGGTAACCTACGTACCCTAGCCTAGCTGAGGAGGACAGGCTACTCGTTACAGGTCTGCTATGTGTATGTTTCGTGAAACTGAGCTTTTGGCGAACGTTTCTGGTCGAGTCGTATTGTATTTTTTTCGTAGTTTGTGAAGGGAACATCTCACTTAAAACCGCTTTGCCCCCGTTAGCGACTTTTACCAAGGCTACCGCTGAGCAATGGTAGCCCAGTAGTAGCCCCAAAGAGCAACAATAGCTTCGTTACGGCAGGCAGCCAAGAAAGCCTTTGTATAGCGGTGATTTTATAGAGTTTTTCCTGCAGGCAGACTAGAGTTTTTTTTGTTGGTTTTTTTTTTTTTAAGATGGAGCAAATTGAAAAGCGGCCGTTTTCGAGTTGTGGTTCAACAGCAATCTACATGTTGCTGTTTATTGCTCCTCTGTCCAATAGTTTACTGCTCGCTTCATGGCAGCAGTATAACCTGTCATCCGGTCAGCCTGCGTCTTGTGGAAGGTTTATCCATTTGATTATCTCTCCTGCAATGTTCAGTCTCCATTTAGTGGTGACCGCAAATTACCATTGGTATATACTACTGCTATACCCAGTTAACTGTTTGTGTCACATTATTCAGCTGCCCCAAATGCCCCCCCCCCCCCATTTTCTCACCCGTCAAGTTTGCAGTGTGCTGGTCAGATCGTGCACATTATGTCTTTGGGTTTTGTCATTGTAATGGCGAGGAGCCATATACACGGAATCCCTATAAATGCTAATCCATGTGTAATCTCACTGAAATTCAGTGTAACCTCAGCATTCTGCACAGCCCGTCCCTCTTTTGACAGGAAGTTGTTTTGTTTTGTTTTTTTTGTCTGCTTATCTTCAAGGTTTTTAAAAGTGGCGTATTGGTTATCTTCCTGAGATTTCGAATTCACTCATTTGACCAGGTTGGGAATTTTGTGTGTCAGTGCTCCAGGTCCACATAATGATGTTTAATTATTGCAGTTACATACTCAGTAGTTCACGACTGCATGAAGGGCCGTGTACTTGCATCTACTTGCCTTGAAGCACTTGTCTGACCTGGACTTTGGCCTGACTGTTATTTACACTGGACAGCTGGATGGAGAACTAGATGAGGAGCATTAGCGTGCTTGCCTGAAACTGCTCTCATTGTTTTTCTGAGGAGTCATTCCTTCTGTGGTGAGGCTTCTTTGGTGATTGATTCACTGACGTTATTTGTATGGTTATCAAGGCTGTTCGCTTTGTATGTCTGTTATTGAGATGATAGCCAGTTCGCTGTTGTGTTGCAAGTTGATTAAGAGCATGACATTGTCTCTGCCTCTTAAGGTGCTGACTTGGTTTGACCTGAAGGTCATAATACTCTGGGACCGTTTAGAGCGGAGGTAGCTTTGCACTGTTGATGCGTTGATTTAAGCATTGGGTTGATATTTACACATAATGAATGACGGCTTCCGCAAAATTTGTAGATGACCCTAGCTGTCATGATTTAAGAATTGGCTTTAATGGTTATCAATATTACTGTATAAATCTCCACAGCGTTGCTAGTGTATAATGGTCTTCAGAACGAGAAATATTAAGCTCAGGTCTCCCTTGCAAAATAGATTTTTATCTCAATGGGACTTGACCTGAATTAAAAAAAACACACACAGTAAATGAAAATTCAATAAAGCTCAGGCTGATAATTGCTCCATCATTAGTTACAGAGTAAAATGTCAAATACAGCACTACAGTTAACATTGTTGGCAGACACAGGGTTATCCAGAGGCCCCACTATGAGTCATCATGGTGACATTCACACTTTTGTTTCCTGTGTCTGTCTTTGTCATTTTGGTGTTTTGCTGGTTTCTGGTGTATTCTGATCATTTCCTGCAGCTCTCCTGGCAGAGCTTGTAATCGGTTGAATGCCTGGATGCACTGTGAGGCTGATTGGCCTGATTGGCAAGAGCATTGCAGAGGTAAGCTGCCTGCTCTGCCTCTGTGTTTTCTCCCCGAAAAACTGCTCAGACAAATGATGACATCATTATCATTTTAGATATTGTGTTGTCTCTGTCCGTGATCCAGCCTTACAGCATGCTGTGGGATGTGTGCAGACAAACATCAATAACTTGGAGGTCACTTCAAGGGTTTGAATGTCATGGTTTCTGATTCCCACTGCATTCAGCCTTTTCAAGAAGCTTTTGATTGTGTTCAGATTATGTCCAGAGTCATACAGGATATGAAAGTGACCTCAGACACTGCTGCTGTCCAAGTTGGATAGCAAAGCAAATAATTACAGACTCTCTGCCAACTGGTCAGTTTACAGCTTCTATGTCAGCAGAAACTCTGGGATGTTAACAAATGAGTGTTTTCAAGTTTTCTCGTTCTGCATATTTATCACCACCTGGTGATTATAGAACGTGTTTAGGTCTCAAATAACTAATGGTTTTATTTTTTTATCTGTTGTTAATATTAATTATTGCATTTTGTTGTATTGTGGATCAGACTTGATGTATTTGCCTAAAGAGCAATAATCTTTCTCTCCCCTCATATTTAAACTTGTAAAGTAAGTGAGCCCAGCATCTTATTGAAATGCAGCACAGCAGAATTCAAAATATAAGGGTGCATATAAGTCTCTTCATGCATGCTCAATAAACCAGGTAAGACAATCAGAGAAGTTGAATCCGTTCATCTGGATACAACATTTATTGACAGAATAAACGTTGTATCCAGATGAACTGATTCAACCTTCTTTGAAGGTGCATATAAGTGTCTGTCATTTTAGGGCGGGGACATTGTGAGAACATATTACTATTTCTGCTGCTACTGCTCATTGACTCAGCCATTTATTCTGACAGTAAGCATACCAATTGCTCTTGCTAAAAAGATTATGGACTGTGTCACTGTCCATAACAAAGAGCACTGAGAAAGAAGGTGATTTCATCGTCATTTCTTTCAGGGGACTCGCCCTGGGTCGAGAGAACTCCTCAGTGCACTGGGTTTTTTTTTTAAGTGTATGAGCATGGAAGCGTGTGTCTGTGTAAATGAGGTGCACATGATTAAAAAAGGCTTGGAGCACTGTTGCTTTTTAGAGTCATTAACCACTGCACACACAGCAACACTGAGACTAGCAGTGAACTGTTTACCGTAATTGAGTGGTTTGGTAGCCAAATATTTCTTTTCATCTATTTTGAGTGAAGAAGTCCTGATAGATCATCCCATCTTCATTACTTTTATCTCACTGATGCAAATGGTTGTCCATGTGCATTTACTCAGCTGATCTGGGGTGTAGTTTGATGGGCAGCAGTGCTGTTCTGATAAGGTCTGCACCGGAATAGGAGGGTTTGACTGACATTTTAACAAAGCGGATGTAAAAAAAGACTCCAGATTCCTACCTATTCCCTTTCCTCTAGCTGTGATGAAGAAATCCATATAAATGATTGATTGAGTCACTTGACTGTCATTTGAATTATACATTGGTCCTGCTCCTGTGCCAAGAATTTTTTTTTTCATGGTAATATGCCACTGGAGGCTGGAAGTCTGTCTGTTATACCCCCTCTCAGTGTCTGATTTAAATACAATGATCCAGCTGACTGAGGCGAGGTAAGCATTTTGAAGGCTGTGTATGTTTGTGTGTGTTGTGTAGAAAGAGGAAGATAGGTGGGGGTAGGGAATGTCGAGACACAGAGCCTTTCTGCTGTCACCTCTTATTAGCGACACATACTCCAGCTAGCCCCCCCCCCCCCCCACACACACACACACCCCACCCCCCTACCTCAGTCTGTGGCACTGCCCTCCTTTGCTCTCGCCCTTAACCCAACAGTCTTGCACGCTGTTTTAGTCCAACCCACAGAAATGCCTCTTATTACTCAGCTTTGGGTAGATTACTTTGGATGCCTCTTTTTGAACAGCATGAGTGCTGCTTAGGTCTCAAGGAAATAGCTGTCCTAAATTATGCTTTCAGAAGTCTGCACTGCAGCTGAAGTTAAATTTGGTTCACTCATTTGAATGTGCTTTAGCCATGATTCTGCATAACTGAGATTCAGTGTATTGTTCAGCTGATGTGATGGCTGTATTGTATTGTTCTTCCTCTTCTTTGCTCCTTTGAGGACACCCCCCCAACCCAACGCCCCCTACCCCCCCTTTTTTTGTAAACAAGTCGGCACATCTCATGGGCTTACTCCTCTATCGTACATATTCAAATTCAATTTCTAATTTAGTCGAAATGAAACCCCAGTGAAGACTTGCTTATTTATGCCAGTCTAACGAAATAAAGATCCGCCAACATTTTTTTATTGGAGTGTAGCGTATTCCTCTATGTGCATGTGCATGCGTATTTATGCTTGTATATGTGCATGTGTGTCTGTGTTTGGAGTAAGAGGCGGTGGTTTTCCATAGAAACCTTGGCTCTATGGAAAACCACCACTGCTCAGAGTGCTCTTCTACAGGGGCAGACGGTGATTTATGAGTATGGAGGGCAGGGAAAAAGCAGTCTGAGATAAAGCAGATCTCCGATCACACTCTGGCTTTCCGTTTGGCCTCCCAGAGGAGAGAGACGCAATGCGTGTCTGTAGATGTGTGTTTGTGTGTGTACACGTGTGTGTGACTGTTTTTGGTATGGACATTTACTTTGGGAAATAACTGAATTACAAATCACAACTCAAAACGGCAAGTTAAACCAAGGTTAACCTGGCCGAGCGCTCATACAGGTAGTTAACATTTCTATGACCAAAGTTGTTGAATCATTGTGTCAAAGGCAATGGCACTGTGTCAGAATAAAGCAGGTTTGAAATAGTTGAGGTAAACGGGAAGGTGGCAGTACATTTCAGGGTCAGACTGGAGCTCAGTAAGAAGTGCTAGATGGAGGTTGGTCTGGGAGTAAGGCAGAGGAGTTGTGCCGCCGGGTCTTGACTCCCAGCTAGGATGACCATACAGCTGCATTAGATTTGTTGTTGCTTGCTAGTCAGCGTTTCCTGAGGGCCAGGCAGAGGAAGTCTATGTTAGCTTAAGTCACCGTAGAGTATTGTTGTAGCCTGAACGCACACTCCTCAAATGAGGAATGACACCGCAGAATCCCTGACTAAAACTTTAGATGCCTAAAAATGTCGGGGAGGCTATGGCGCATGTTTGGAAATCAGTGTGGCTGAAACCAGGGTCCAAAAATTAAGTTTTTGGCTTACCTGCCAAAGTGGCTGGTATATGAAAAAATTTACTGGCCAGGCAGATTTTTTTTACCAACCAGTAAATAAATAAATTGCTTTTAACTATTGTAATTTGCTATTATTACTATTTACTATGCCCTCTTGGTCTCACATGCCATTCTCAATCAGTATCACAGTAGTGTGCTGTAATGACAGTAGTAACACTAACTGTTTACAGAAATATTAATTCAACTGTTTAAACACTAAAGTGTAACACATTTGAATTAATAAATTCAGTGGTACTCACCTTTAAGTGCAAGAAGGATAATGTATTAAGGAGTTTGAGAATATAACAATTAAAGAGGAATTGGTAAAAATAAGTAACATTAATAAGTTCAGAGTCATAGTTCATATTAATGTTTTTAATTCTGTAGTAGCATGTTCAGTCTTCTTTAGACAGTTCGCTCTCAAAGTGATTTTCCTTCTTCTTGTCACATGCTAATATCCACTTAGCTAGGTTTGTTTCAACTGCCCAGATGACGAGTACCTCAAATGCTGTCACACAAAAAAATCACGCGGTTTGATTGCTGATACAATTACATACTACGCATGACATACGCAGCACGGCAGATCTAGCAGATTGAAGTGATGGCAAACTAGCAGCTTTCTTCAGTGTGTGTAGGAAATTCTTTTTTTTTAGCAGCCATAGTGGTGGGTGTTCTCCATAATTTACTCACCAAAGGCTAAATTTACCAGCATTTGGCAAGTGTTAATTTTGGACCCTGGCTGAAACAATGGGATAGATAGTAATAGATCCTTCCGTTCAGTTTCCCGTCACCAATGCCCCCTGGCCGTTCATTATCAGTGACAGAGTCCAAACAAACTGATCTCATCATCTTCTTAATCCCTGTGAGCAGTTACTCAGCAACATTTAAAATCCAGTCACTCAGTAACTAACACCTCCCTCTCTCCTGGTTCTTTTTTAAACCTTGCCTCTTTCATCTTCTTCCTTTCAGGTATGGGAGGCTGGGCTCAGAGCTCTGAGGACGCTTCAGAAGACCAGTTGTGTGAGCCACTGCGCTGGCGGCTGAGGATTGAGGAATACGTTGCCTGGGCAGAATGACTCAGCAGGAGGGGGGACCCCCAAACAGCAAGTGAAGAGAACTGAGGATGGGTGCCAATGGATCCAGCTATCCGCACTCGTGCTCCCCCCGTTTGGGGGGAAATGCACAGACCCAGCAGACTTTCATAGGTATTAGGGTGGGGCAATTGTTTTTTATTTTCGTATCGTCTAATCGTGGCTACTCAAGATTGCCAGGGGGTAGCGGGAGGGGAGGTGGCATTTTAAAAAAAATTATTATTGACTTTAGAATTCAGTTAGGATTGAAGCTGTTGAATCATCGTGAGCGTGGCTCACTGTCTTGACGAAGCTTTGAAATAATCGACTCTTTAAAGAGAGATTGACATGCCCTTTCTGAACACATTTTTTAACATTGGACATTGAATCATAACTGAAAATAGGTGTGGTTTTATGAATTCAAAGCTATTGGCTACTGTCTTCCTGACGTCACCGCGCTACCGCTACCACTCATGTCCGCCAACATGATAACTGACCGATAAACGTCGATCAGTATCACAATTCGGTGAGTATTTTGACTTCATAACTCAAAATCTGTTACGAACAACAATAACACACACGTACGTGGATATAAAGTATTTATTTTAGGGTTTTAAACATGAGTGGTAGCGCGGTGACGTTTGATATGGATCCAGTTATCCACAGCTGTCATACGTAGTATAGAGGGCTGTGTAACCCTATATGCAAATTGACTGGCGTCTACGTATCCACGGGCACAATTTCTCCGTGGTCACATTCCAACTTGGTACTGAATTTCGCCACTGAATTTCTCTGTGGTCACATTCCAACTCGGAACATAGCCTATCAATAGGAATTTTCAGATTTTGATGTCAGTATCACTTTAAGCTTTCGGCAAGTAATACAGTCAAAGTTACGTGAGTAAACATTTATAAAAGAGTGTGAACATTTTATTTAAAATATTTAAACATGGGCATCCGGGTAGCATGGCGGTCTATTCCGTTGCCTACCAACACTGAGATCATTGGATCGAATCCCCATGTTACTGCCAGCTTGGTTGGGTGTCCCTACAGACACAATTGGCCGTGTCTGCAGGTGGGAAGCCAGATGTGGATGTGTCTCTTGGTCACTGCACTAGCGCCTCCTCTGGTCGGTCGGGGCACCTGTTCTGGGGGGGAGGGGGTAGCATGATCCTCCCACGCGCTAAGTCCCCCTGGCGAAACTCCTTAATGTCAGGTGAAAAGAAAGAAACGGCGGGCAACTCCACATGTATTGGAGGAGGCATGTGGTAGTCTGTGCAGCCCTCCCCGGATCGGCAGAGGGGGTGGAGCAGCGACCAGGACGGCTTGGAAGAGTGGGGTAATTGGCCAGATACAATTGGGGAGAAAAAGGAAGGAAAAAAATCCAAAATATATATATATATATTTAAACATTAAAAAATCTATTGAATAGCAATGTCTCTATTCAAACAACAGCTTCCTTCTAAAGTTTGTATGTCTGTGCTTGGTGTGAGAATATCACAGCATCATGTTCCGTTTAGCATTGACATCAACTACTCTTATGGAGCGCCGAGCAAAGCTTTGGTGTGCAGGCATATGGAGAACAGAGATGCAGGGTGTCAGATCGATGGAAAAGAGACGGCAAACTGGTTTGTAATTAAGGATTTAAAATTCACTCGTCACTCGTGCTGACCAACGGGGCTCAGTGGGTGGACATGCCACTCCACCAGAAACATCGCTAAATGCACAGTAGGGTGCAGATTCTAGAGATTATTTTATAACGTTTTAGTTCTGCCAGTAACTTAGTTAAAATCGCCTTAATATTGGCGTGGGAAAAACCAGTCGTCAATCATCCCTTCAATCGTCGATATGCGATCCGATCGCTAATTAGCACAAGCCTAATCAGTATATTCCTAAACTATGATTTAACTCGGTGTCATGTCACCAGCTGCATAATTAAGTCAACCCTAATTATTTATGATTCTGTATTTTCAGTTAGTAGATGATAAAATGTCTTCATTTTGCAATAATCACTATCAGTCGAACAGATCCCCCCCCATTTCCATTCAAAAATGAGTGTCTGGTTTTTGCTTGACAGGAAGTGTTCAAGCTGTCCTCCATTAGTTTTTTATTTTCTCTGGCACTTTTTACAAGGAACTGCTCAATCGTGCATCCAGCCATCCATTAATTCCAAATTCAGGCTCCCAGCACCAATTTCTCATTCATTAGAGTTCATTGGATGCCTCAAAAGTTATTGATGGCTGTTTTGAGTGGTTGCCTAAGAATTTGTTCTGCTTTGGAGTAGGTCTGTCCAAAGAGGGCCCCTGAGCTAAAGAAACGTATAAAGTGGTGTGTCATTTTGATACGCAAATGCTCGATTCCAGAACATTCCACATTTCACCATTGCAGAAAAATGCATAAAGGTGTAAAAAGATGGCCTCTTAGTACATCCAGCGGTGTTATTGAACTATTTTGCTTCATACAATCCCACAATTATGTCTCTTAGACTGCTTTCAAGTTGCAATTAAAAGATTAAGAAATCACTCAGATTACTTAGTTTAGCATAATTAAATGTCGCCCTTTCATGAACGTCTGTGGCGACTATGTCCATTGCTGTCCTCCTACCTTATGCTATCATGGCAGTATCAATTGCTGACATTGTATCTATTTTTAAAGATGTAAACAGAAGTGGTAAGAGGGATGAAATCCATTATGTGTCTAGGCCTGTTGAAAAAAATGTAAATTTCTAGTGAGCCACAATACAGACAGGGGAGATGACACAACTTCCTCACCATGACTGTTGGCATGTCTTTTAAAAAAAATTTAGCAAGCCATTCAATGGTGTCATGGTTTCACCGTGTCATCTATACTTAACATATTCAGCATGTTTTAAGTACAGTGCAGACAGGATCCAAAAGATCCATTCACTTTTACACAGATGAAATATCGAATGGATCCGGATGTGCTCCAAGGGACACACTGTTGTCATCACTGTTTTGTTTTTTTTCTTTGTTTTATTTTATTTATTTTTTTTGGTCATCATTATTTGGCACTGAACATATTTTTCCATTCAAATGTTTTAGAATGCAGTTGTCTCGGGTGCGACTGGTTAATATTAGTGAAGCATGATACGGCATCAGTGACATAGTCCTCGTTTAATGCTTCCAGGCAAGTGAGAGGGAAAAAAAACGCAGCTACCACAACAGCATTAATTCTCAATTTGGAGGCAAATTGTCCTCAACGTTGTGTGTGTGTGTGCCACCTCCTGGGTAATTCGTGTGACAGCTTGCGCAGCCAGAAACCACCGTGCCCTAATGGTGTGCCATCTCAGTTTGTATTGAGGCACAACAGGGGTCCGACATAGCCACACTAGCAATTGCAGCATGTCAGGTTAAGCTGTTTCTCTGACAACTAATGGTGTATAAGACACATACCTCTGTGAAGGAGGGTAAATGTTCTCGTGCCACTTGATGCCAGAAGTGACACTACCACGTGAAGAAGCAATGCATTTAGCATCCCTTTTCTCTCCCTAATCGGTTTTATGAATGGTCAGAATTAACAGATTGACAAAAAAAATTTTGAAAGATGGAATGGATAAGAAATGTGTGTCCTTGTGTTCATTGGCTTCTTGTTGTAATTACACCGTTTTACCACTTAATGGCATAACTCCAGAGAAGGAGAGAATGATGATGTACAGATTTGCTCTACATTCACTCCAGTTTCTGCAGTGTTGTTATTTCCTGCCTTGGTTTGCAATGTTACTTATGTTAAAACTGCAAGCCTAATGCTGGCCTACAGCCAGAGCAGTACCAATACCCACGTGTCCAAGATGTTATGTTATATCTTGACGGGATTTGTGGTTTCAGGTGATGTTTGTCTTGCATTAGGTTTGCCACTTAAACATACATATTGCCATATGATTTATTTATTAAGCTGTTTTTGATTTGATGTTTGAAATAAATTGCTTATCAAAAATCATATTAGGAAGTATATTGTTGGGCCCTAAATAATTGACGTGACTAGCACATTTCTGACACAGTGCCCACTGACTATGTTAAATTACTGCCCGTGGCCTTCAGTGCCAAAGCATTTAGTGCTTCAGAGGCATATTTAGATATTAATCATTGCCTTTTGTACCAAGGGAACCCTAGTTTTGAGAATGCCTCTCCCAACTTGAATCTCTTCTCTGACATTGTTCTTTAGTGTCTTCTCATTAAAAGCTGAAAGCCCTGTTGATGGAAAGGGATTATTTCCTCAGCCCCTGAGACCTTTGAGGTTTGCTTTAAGTTCAGGAGTTGCTTAGCTGAGCTGGCCCAGGCTGAAGATGATTCACTGAATTAGGATGATTACTATGTGGGTCACAGTGATGGATGCTCAGAGAAGGGCAGGCAGAGAGAGAGGATCTCTTTGGCAGGGCTTCTGCTGACATACATGTCCCCTTTCCCATGTCGATGTAGCAGGCCAGATTAACCTCCCACCAAACTATACCCGGGTATAGTCTGGCCTAGCCTAAAATATGCCCCGGGGTATATTTTGGGCTAGGCCAGACTATACCCTTCTAGTCCAGATTATACCCCCCCCCCCCCCGTTAATGCATACAAATGTCCTTCAGATTGGTAGATCAAGGTTAGGAAGGCTCCTAGTAAACATATATGTGTTAAAAAAGCAAGTTTTTGCTGTCATTTCGGATGTTTTTAAGTTAAAATGTTTATTAGCTTTTTAGCCTAAAAGGGATAAAAACGGTTGCTATTTAGCCAAAAGCTAATAGGCTAGGAAGGTCATAGAGATTTGAAAGTTTGCATGTATGTAGTACACCTCCGCTTTATCATGCACCTCAGTACTCATGGAACTGCACGACTGGGTGGCGCTTGAATACTTTAATTTTATATTTTTAATAACTATAGATAGGAGTGGCCATGTGACAATTTGCCCCAGTAACTGTTATACGTGTAATTAAATAATTACGATGATAAAATGTGTTTTTGTAGGAATAACAAACCGAAAGAAGGAAGGAAGGACAAGGGGAAGTGTGAAGTTTTGGGTGCCTACATGTGTATTATTCAATTTTATCTTTTTTTTCTTTTCCAAACAAAAGTCCATCATGGATGGTAACCTGTACAACCAGATTTTGTACTTCTACACCAGCCCTGTCCGAAAGTATCCTCAGCATATCTATGACCTGGATCCTGCCAATCACGTGAATACAAAGTCTCAGTTTCGTCAAACAGCAGCGCCATTTTGTGCTGACGGTGGAATTCTCTTCCGTGGAGATAAGGAGGCTCTTTTCAAAACCAGTGTGCCCAACATTCTGAAGGCCTGTCATGACAATCCAGCTACAGGAGGGCACTTTGGCAAAGATAAAACCTTCAGTAAAATATCTCGGCGATATTACTGGAGCGGCATGAAGAATGATGTACAAGAATACGTGAAGGCTTGTCCCAAGTGTTTCATCAGTAATCCCAAAGTCAGCAAAGAAGCTCTGTCGCTCAACCCCATACCTGTACCTGCCAAGATCTGGAATCTGGTTGGGATTGACATTATCGGCCCTCTTCAAGAAACTACAAATGGTAACAAGTACATCATCACCATAACTGACCAATTCTCCAAGTGCTCTGAAGCTGCAGCTATCCCAGACAAGAGCGCAAAGTCAGTGGCAGAGTTCCTTTACACTGTTGTATGTCGACTAGGCTGTATGGACACCCTTATCAGTGACCAGGGTCGTGAATTTGTAAACAAAGTTATTGACTTGCTTATGGACTGTTTCCAGACAGATCACCGTATAGCCTCTGCATACCACCCACAGTCAAACGGCCAAAGGGAACGCGACAACAGGACACTCAAGGCTGCATTGAGTAAGCTCATCAACGACCAAGCCGATGATTGGGATCAATACATTCCAGGCATTTTGTTTGCTTATCATACATCTGTCCATGCCTCAACAAAGTGCATGCCCTTCGAAGTGATGTATGGTCGCACTGCCAAGCTGCCCATCGACCTGAAGTCTGCTGACGAGAGTGACGAAGCACCACTTCCAGACTCAGCCAGCCCTGATGTTCTGCAGACACTTCACACCATTTGTAAAGACCTCTGCTCCACAGTCTCCAGCAACATCGCCAGTGCACAGTCTCGTCAGAAGGAGAATTATGATCGTCGCCATGAAAGCAACAAAGAGATTATTACAGGGTCCATAGTCTACATCAGAAACAGTTGACGTATCCACAGGATGGGACCCAAGCTGGAGCCTCGCTGGACTGGTCCATGTACTGTTGTTGAGTCACTCAGCAAAGGCCGTGTCAAGCTAAAAAATGTAAAAACTGACAAGATCCTAAGTAACACCTACCACGCAACCTCAAGATCTACTCAAATGCCACATCATCATCAGATGTTCCCCATGACCTTGAGCACCCAACCATTCCTGACCGCCCCTGTGACACCGTAGAGGACAAACCCCAATGGAGGACAAGATCAGTGACACAACGGAATACATTGTATTAATCTGGATAATTCATATAAATCTGTGTAATTAATTGGGTATAATCTGGTTTAGAAGGGCATGAAATAGCCTAGCCTAAATAATACCCCGGGGTATAAACTGGACTGTCAGCCCAGAATATACCCGGGGTATAAAACAGACTAGCCTACTTTAACCCCGGGTCTGAGTGTGGGGAGTATAATCTGGCCTAGGGGGGTATGAAATAGCCTAGTCTAAATAATACCCCGGGGTATAAACTGGACTAGCCCAGAATATACCCGGGGTATAAAACAGACTAGCCTACTTTAACCCCGGGTCTGAGTGTGGGGAGTATAATCTGGCCTAGGGGGGTATGAAATAGCCTAGTCTAAATAATACCCCGGGGTATAAACTGGAGTAGCCCACAATATACCCGGGGTATGAAACAGGCTAGCCCACTTTAACCCCAGGTATAGTCTGGACAGAGGGTATATCTTGAGCTGTTACACTGGAGATAATTGCTATATAGTATAATTGATTGGGACTATGTATGTGAATGTTGTCAAGTTCATTGAGTAGTACTGAGCAGCACAAAGTTTTCAATGAGCTAATTGTGTTCTTAGCCTGCTGATGTGCTATAGATTTGTTTACAAAAAAACAAGGCCAAAGGATATCTTTGATTTGATTTTGAATTGAATCCAAAGGCTTTGGTAGGTAGGCCATTGTAGTGTGTACTTGGCCTGGTTGAGTTGGTCACACCACAGGGGTGGTAGAGGCAGATTTGGTTTCTAGCTGTCTGCCCTCCAGACTAAATATAAGTCAAATTGAAGTTAGTTATTTAATCATGAAAATCATGATCAAATTAAACATTCAGACACATCCTACCTGAGTCAAGCTCTCAAAAACATCCCAGACCCTTGAAATGGCTGACTTTTTTTTTTCGTGTGTGTGTGTGTGTGTGTGTGTGTGTGTGTGTGTGTGTGTGTTTTGCAGGAACTTCATCCTACTCTCAGCAGGGCTATGGCTTGGAAGCTAAACTGTATAGCCTGGAGCATGGGCATGAGCGACCTGCGGACAGAAAGAAGAAGAGTCTCGGCCTGGCCACACTCAAAAGGAGGTTCATCAAACGGAGGAAGTCCAGCCGATCAGCCGACCATGCACGCCAAATGCGTGAGCTCTTGTCAGGGTGGGACGTTCGTGATGTCAACGCTCTGGTGGAGGAATACGAGGGCACTGCCGCCCTCAAGGAGCTGAGCTTCCAGGCTAGCCTAGCACGGGCTGAGGCCCCCAGCCTGCACCGGGATCTGGCTGCCCTCTATCAGCACAAGTACTGCACCGATGTGGACCTCATCTTCCAGGACACATGCTTCCCAGCTCATCGGGCCATCCTGGCTGCCCGTTGCCCCTTTTTCAAGACCCTGTTATCCTCCTCCCCTGGCTATGGAGCAGAGGTCCTCATGGACATTGAGACAGCCGGCATTGACGTGCCCATGTTTTCTGCCCTGCTGCACTACTTGTACACAGGGGAGTTTGGAGTGGGCGGGGCAGAGGATGCCAGGCTGCAGAATGTAGATGTGCTGGTGCAGCTGAGTGAGGAGTTTGGCACACCCAATTCCCTGGAGGCAGATATGAGAGGGTTGTTTGACTACATGTGTTACTACGATGCCCTGCTCAGCTTCTCTTCAGACTCTGAAATGGTGGAGAGCTGTAATGAAAGAGGACCTGGAGCCGGCGCTTTGGCCGGGGGATCAGGAGGCAGTGTGGGACCGGGCACTCCAGATGAGGATCTGAGGGCCCATAAGGCTGTGCTCTCCGCACGCTCTCCTTTTTTCAGGAACCTTCTACAGAGACGCATCCGCACTGGTGAAGAGATGACAGAGCGCACGCTGCAGACACCAACCCGCATTGTATTGGATGAGTCTATCATCCCACGGAAATATGTTCGTGTTATCTTGCACTGCATGTACACAGATGTGGTGGAGCTGGGGTTAGTGCTGCGGGGCAGCCCCTCTGCAGGCAGCCTAGGGGAGGTGCAGGCCCTGGTGACAGGGGGACGGGGGGCCAGCACACGTACCGAGGAGGCCATGGAGCTCTACCACATAGCCCTGTTCTTGGAGTTCAACATGCTAGCTCAAGGTAAGACATGCACTCATAGAATGGCATATGAATATGATACATATGAATGGCACTCTTAGTGCTCTTAGTGCTTGTGAGCATATTCAGCCTCTAGGCTCAATTTTAGTTAATCTCAGAGTCCCTTCATAATCTGTAGACTGCATGAGTTTCAAAGCTTGGAGGGTTTCACCCCCCCAGGGTTATACTGCTACACTGCTTTAAATCCTAAAACTCCGCTTCGGTAACCCAGATAAATTGCCTGTATTCTTAATTTCAAAGTCATTCTGTCACTCTGCGCTGTCATATTGATTGCATTAGTTACCCTGTAACTTTGTCATGTCTGATAGTGCTTTGCTTTTTCTCTAAATGCGTTACAGGTGGGATAGACATGAGCATAGATATACATTAATGTATTCTGTTTTGTAGCACTAACCCTCTGACACCATCTTGTAAACCCAGACTGTGCAAATTGTGTCTTGGCACGTGTCTATGCAGACCGGGGGTGGTATAAATGAAAGAGATTGATATAGGCAGGAGGGATGGTCCATGTCTCCCTTCACAGACAGCTTCTATTAATATATGAAGCCCAAATCAACTCCTTCACTTTATTGCTGGTCAGTCTGTCAGTATACAGTATCATCTACTTGGATGTTGTCCCTGTGGGAACAGGAAAATGACCCCCTGGTAGAACAATTGACTCAAGTATTTTGAAATGCTTTTTTTTTTTTGTACAAACTTCAGTTGCTCTGATTGATATACAGATTTATATACTCTGTTAATGGCACTCTTGATGCTCTTCATGATCTCTGATGGGGTCTGAAAACACCTAACATCCACCTCAATTAAGAATAAGCTTTGGAATATTAAACAGAACCAGTCTACTTCTCACACATCCAAATTTACCAGAGAGAGAGTTGTATTTGGACCATCTAGCTGCTGCATGCATCACAGAGGAGTCTTATGACTTAACACAAATTGTCAGATAGGAAAATTCTATCATCTCGTCCTTTGCCCACACTCCTTCACAAAGTCACAACAATGATCATGGTAATGGTCTGTGTCACAAAAGAGGAAGGCAAAATCAACATGCATCCATCCCAGATGGGAAGCTGTAGGAATATAGTTGCAGAAGAGAACTGACTTTCAAAATAACCATCTGGCACACAAATCACTCTGCTCAAAGAAGGTTGAATCAGTTCATCTGGATACAACCTTTATTGACAGATAGGTTTCATCACTCATCTAAGTGACCTCTTCAGTTTAAACTGACTGCAGGTATCACCACCCCTTATAAACAATACAGTGACATAACGACCGAAACCAGTGACCAGTTTCATATGCAAATATGGGCGTGACCATTAACTCGAGTTTCAATGGCTATGTGTACTATTCACAGAGGATTTGGGAATGTTTGCAATCACATCAAAGAAGGTTGAATCAGTTCAACCTTCTTTGATTTTCTTACCTGGATTATTGAGCATGCATCAAGACGTTTGCAATCACAGCATTGTAAGGTGGCAACAGATGTACTCTTAGCCCCCCCCCCCCCGGTTCAGGGATGGTCATTCCCTCTTCACATAGATGGCCTCTTTGACTCCCTGTTCAAACCAGCATTCCTCAGTGACCACTGACCTCCAGATGGGTGTAGACTGCGGAGTCCTCGCCTGATGTGTTAGCTCTCCTGTGTTGTGCCATTCTCTTGGCCAGCGTCTGTTTCGTTACCCCAATGTACAAGTGAATAGTACACATGGCCATTGAAATGCTAGTTAATGGCCACGCCCATATTTGCATATGAAATTGGTCGTTGGTTTTGGTCGTTATGCAACTGTATTGTTTATAAAGGTGGGGATGCCTGCAGTCGGTTTAGACTGAAGATGTCTGGATGATTGATGAACCAAATCTGTCAATAAACATATCCAGATGAACTGATTCAACCTTCTTTGATTTTTTTTTACCTGGATTATGGAGCATGCATAAAGACAAATCACTCTGCTGGCATACACACATCAATAAAACCTGTTCTTGTTGAACTAACCACATGTTATCTGTGTTGACTGAAAACCCAGGACTCAATGCCTTTTGAGACCTGTAATGTGATCTTAATGGCACTGTGTGCTAACACACGCATGCACACACACACACACACACACACACACAGGCGCTTTAGTGTCACGCTGTGTCACTCAAGCAATAGGCGGTAGGCAAATACTGTCCTCCCCACAGCCACTGTTAGTTACACCCCCACCTTTCTCAACAAGCCCCTTCTTCAGTATATTTTTATCCCCTGTCCTGCCTCTGCCACAGAGCTGCGCAGCTCTATCAGTTCCCATGCAACTTCGTGCGGAATGCTGCGAGATGGCTGAGGTCGACCCAGTGTCGCTCAATCAAGGTTCCCTCTCTTTATACTAGAACTCCCTACTCTTGCTTTTTTGGAGATTTTTCCTCTCTGCCCTTGCCTCCTACCCCATCTTACAGCACCACTAATGCCAAAAGCAACAGCGATGTACAAGTTCACATGCTCAAACATACATGCACATAGTTGGATTCTAAAAGTCTCACACTCAAGCCCAAGTGTGAAATGAGCTCAGAGTGCCTGCGAGTTGATCAGTATGTCATAACTTTGTGAGCCATTCCCTCTGCTGGAGACCTCGGTAGCTGTCATGACTGCTTGGCTATCATGGAAGGCAGCAGAGAAGCTTATGTCAAAGGTCTTATACAGAGAGAGCCCTCTTACCTGTTATGCTGCCCGCTTTAGTGTGAATGTTTGGCCCATGTGGGTCTTTTTGAAAGGAACAGCTAGCAAGCACAGCTGAAAGGCTCTCTGTTGTTCCTCAGGATATGGAAGAACATGCCTGCCAGGACATAGAAGATCCCTCCCTCACTGCCTCTTATTCAAAAGCCAACCAATATTAAAAGCCTTATTCATTTTTCAAATGCACCACAGAGATTGCCGATAGTTTGTGTATTAGTGTGTGTGAGTACACACACAGACCCCCCTCTCCCTCCCTCCACATGGAACATCACCTTCACAGTCCTTTCACTCTGATTTCAGGGGCAAGCAGTGAGTTTGCCAACTTGGACTACATTTTTAAACGGGATGAGTTGCATTTGTTACTGGACAGAGTATCAACTCATCTTCCGGCTTGGAATGTGGCCTGAGACATCAGGCGGTCTTCCCTTCCCCTTGTTATGGCCTTCCCTCCCTGTGTTTGGACTGAGCGCTCCTCTGTGTAGAGTTAGCCTCAGGCTCTGAGTGATCGGACATGATTCACATCCACAGCATTGTTTACACTGCCCCTGAGTGCAGCCGTGTTGTAAGTGGCTTTAGAAACCATGTGTTCCATAAACATGCAAGCTGCAAATAATAGTGGCAAGACAAAATGAGCATGTCTTTCTAAGGCGGTGTGTAGTGTAGCATGGTGTAGTACAGCGTACCGTGGCGTGGTATAGTAAAATGTAGTTAGCGTAGAATTAGCTTTGGCTGTTTCAACCAATATGATATTCTTGTCAGCCAGCAAAGCACCAGTGAATGCGGTGTACCACCCGTGGAGAGTTGGGCATGGGGGGTGGAGCTTTAGTATATGATATAATGCTGATTCTAATCTCTGGCTCATAATAAAAGTGCTGTGCTTTAAAGGACTGAATGGTGCTGTGAATTCTAATGGGCTAATAGGGAACAGAGCTGTCTGCTTTCATGTGCCACTGGTCCCCAATTGAGGAGCATGGGTGTATGTCTGTGTGTGTGGCTGTGTGCATCTGCCTTCAGGAGAAAGCCAAGCTGCAAAGGTGAAAAAATGTAGTGAGCAGGAGAAAGATGGTTTCTAAAGAAGGGAAGAGCAGCGGGAAGAGTGGTAGGGAAGGGAGGTCCAGATGTGTGGAATCCATTCCCTTTTCCAATCTGTTTATTGGAGATAAAAGAGGCAAATGCCTGAGTCCTCATTTCAACTTCATCTGTCTTCTTAACAACACAAGATTTCTAGCTCGCATTTAAAACACTGTGGGGGGTCAGCTTTGCATTTCTGTGACTTGCTATTAAGAGCAAAGAAGTAACCCCAGAAGGGGAGATGCATATTAAATGTGTGTGCACGTGTGTGAGCATGCTCAAACGTGCGAGCACTCATCCTGACGCCCAGAAAGCTCTGAATTCAAAAGTGGGAGGGCTGCGGGAGTCATCACTCTCAAGTTCAGCATCCAATTTCCCAGAGTGCATGTTCAAAGTGGTGGCGGTGGTGGTTGGGGAGGGGGGGGGGTACATCAGATCTCCCACTTTCAGATAAGGGAGTCCCAAAGGAGTGCTGCTACTGGTAGCTCTCATCCAACCAGGAGCTGATGGACAGGAAAGGCCTGGGCTGAGGAAGCTGGCAGGCTTGCATGCCTGTTCAAAGCACCTCCGGTTGGATGTCACTCAGGCTGGCTTTAATTGTCATTGTCGGTTTCCTTTTTCAAAGTTGTTTTTGGTCAGAGAAAGATTAAGAGGAGCATGATAGCCAGAGAATGCTGGTGTTGTTTTGGATTGACTTTGGGAGCATGACCTAATGTGTTCATCTGGACAGATGTAAGGATTTAATTCTGACCTGACAGTTTAATGTCTAGCCACTTTTAGTGCCCTCTTTCAGTTTTTCATTTTGAGGGTCTCTGTTTCTGTTTCTTTTTTTTCCTAGCTGTGCCCTGGATTTTGTTTTCTTTTTTTTCTTTTTTCTTTTTGAATACTTAGTGCAGCAGGTACATAATTTATAAACCTTCTGTGGCTTTTTAATGTATTTTGGATTTGTGCAGACAACAGTGTGCACATTTGGTAGGTGTGTGTGCATGAGCCTGTACTCTGACCAGAGGCACATTTCCTCTTGCTGCTGTGTTTACTTAGCTTGGTAAAGGGGAGGTCGCCCTTAGTCTGAAACACATGAAGGTATCAAAGGCATTTCTGTGGGCTGGTGTGTTACAGAGTTAAACCATTGCCTGCTGTTCTGGTATGTGCTCTGATTTAGGAAATGCACTAAGGAGGGCTTGAGAGCTAATGGAGGAAGACTCTGTCGGTCAAAGTACTAACAATCTCCAAGTTGGTTTGAAATGACTACTTACAGACTAGTTATGGTTCAGTC